>NC_061143.1:6280842-6574276 GCF_905220365.1 Vanessa cardui
TACTTAAAATAAAAAGAAGGTTTTATTGGTGTTCATTATTACAGCGTTTGCGTACCAATGTTTATTCAGATAATACTTACTTACATTTTGAAACTCATAAATTGGAAGGCAGTAAACTATACTATTTGAAAAAAAAAGTTTTATTAAATAAATATAAAAAAATAACTTGGTTATTTTAATAAATGTTTAATGGCAAACGCTTAATTTGTGTTTATAATTCATCTCGTGCTTAGCGGTGAAGGAAATCGCAATGAAGCCTGCATGTGTCTAATTTACATTAAATTCTGACAAGTGTTTATCCAACAACCCGCATTGGAGCAATTTGTTGGAATCGAAGGGAGAGGAGGGCCAGCAGTAGGAAATTTACAGGCTTTCTTACTGTTATAAATTAATAAATTTGAATTTCGAACGCTATTAATTGCCTTAATAAGATGCAATGAAATAACAATACAAAATACACATAGTATACTGAATATCCAGATTTATAATATTTATATTTAATTTTGACACCGAAAATTGTATGCATAAAAAAGCAAAATAAATGCACGACCGAAAGCAAATGTATGAAATAATCATGAGATGAGTGAAGTACAATTTCATCTAACCTAAATAAAAACGAATGAAATGAAAAGATGCCTCGAGTATACAGATTTATACGAACTTATCTTTATTAAAAATACGGGCAATTCATTCGTTCTATAAAATTTTGTCTAATTTCTCAGCGATTCGAATTACTTTTTAACTAATAAGACCCTACGATGGTTCTTAGTTCAATTAAAAATCCCAGATCTTGTTCGCAAATTTAATTTTCATTAACATATTTTTATTACGTTAAATTTCATAATTTACTTGAAAAAATAATTGTTCACTGTAAGTAAGCAAGTCCTTAAATATATACTAAAATTATTCAAAAAAAGTTTCAATAGCCGCATTACTATCGCAATTCCAATGTTCTGACCAAAAAACGAACCAGCCTGTCACCGCAGAAGGCGAGGTGTTACGCTTTTATTGAAGCTTTTCACACTACTACTCCAGGATCCAAGTGTTCAAGTTCAAGTGATCCAAGTTCAACAGCAAATGGGACAAAAAAATAATTTGACATAAGACCATTATCTTTGACTCCTTCATGCATTTAAAGCAGATTATTGCGTCATCGTATAATTATACATTTGACATACATACATTGATACTATAACCACACTCTTTTTACATATTATTATTCTGCCAGACAGCAATACGATGTATGATGATGCGTCCCTAGGGGTGTACAAGGGACCCAATAAATAACAATAATAAACTCCTGGTTAACGATGACTATTATAGTAACTAATAACAACACAAATCCAATGGCTTATCGTGTTTTCCGATCAAGATAACACGAACTCTAAGGCTCTATGGATTCGAACTAAATGAACATACCATCACGCGAAAATCAGCTTTAAATACATAAAGTATTTACAGATTATTGTTAACTAGCCTTTATATAATATAATAGATATCATAATTTTCTTTATTTTTTATTAATAAGCTTTTGTAATCGTCTTTTGCTCGGACCTTTCTGGATAGAATTTATGTGTAAACAAAACTGTATGCATATGTTTATATGCATTGCTTAATTATCTCTCTCATTAATGTGTTTCTATAAGGGGCTATAAATGTGACTTCATAAATAAGGACAGGAAATTCACTTGACTTCAACAGTAAAAGCGCTTTAAGAAATGTAAGTAGAAGGATAAGAAAAGGAAATTAATTTTACGAGTAGCCCCTCATCCAAGTTAAAAAGTCCACTTGAAAACACACTCCAAAACTTCAACAACTCTTGAGGTATATAGAATTAAGAGATTAATAAGGATACACTTTAAGAAAGTTTATACGAATTGCGAAATTCGAAAATGTGTTAGATTTTGTAAGCTACCACTATGTATTCATTAATAATTTTAAAACAATATATCATGGCAGCTTAGTCAAAAATCGCTTAAAGACGAGTTTGTACGTAATTTTTTTTTTACAAACAAAAAGTTTCCTCTAATCGCAAATAATTGTTGTACCCAAAAAAGATGTTTAGCCATATAAGTATAGGTACACACTATTAGTACATACGATTTGCATATTATGTAGATAAAAAAAGATATTTTGTACCTACAACATACATTCAAAATTTATATACTGGAAAAGTGTCTACTAAAGAATTAATTTTTATTTAAGCTATCGAAGTACTGAATCATATTTGGGTGAAAAACACAGTATCCCTTACTGAGATATATAGACGTTCTACGTTCCCACGCGTTTGAGGTTTGATGATTAAGTTATATGCAGGGGCGTGGTTCAAGAGACGAAATGTGTTCAGTAAAATCAAAACAAAATTCATGACAGTAAGTTGTGGTAATTATCCGTATATTTAAATCTATGCTAAAGTAAATTAAAGTAACAGCCTGTAAATTTCCCACTGCTGAGATAAGGCCTCCTCTTCCATTAAGGAGAGAGTTTGGAACATATTCACGCTGCTCCAATGCGGGTTGGTGGAATGCACATGTGGCAGAATTTAGATGAAATTAGACACATGCAGATTTCCTCATGATGTTTTCCTTCACCGTCGAGCATGAGATGAATTATATACACAAATTAAGCACATATATATATAGTGGTGCTTGCCTTGGCTTGAACCCGCAATCATCGGTTAAGATGCACGCGTTCTAACTATCTATATGAGCTAAGATGGCCCAGTGGTTATTGCTAATATTATAAGTTTGAAAGTAACTCTGTCTGTCTGTTGCTCTTTAACTGATATACTGATGAACCGAATTTGGCGATTTGGTACCAAGCAAACGTGATCTTCAAGGAAGGACATAGGTTAGTTTTTTTGCCTAACACATGAAAACCAACTCCAACCAACCAAGTTATGTGCATATAAACTTGCTTTTAATCGTCACTCGCATCGATCAAGCATTTAACACTTACTATAAATTTATATTGTAGTTTCAATAAATTAAATTAAGTCATTTTCCTTTTATTTGGAACCTACGCTTCCGTCGTACTTAATGGACGTACTAACATACTTTGTACATATTTATATATCAGCTTATGTTCTATACACAACAAATCTTAAAGTTATTCTTAAGAAAAAGTTTCACAATCATTTATACTATAATATTTAAATCAGGCGAATAAAACCTTTCTTAAGTCACTTTTTTTATTTACGAAGAAAGATTATTGTAATAAGATACAAAAAAAGTCAGTTAATCTACAAGAGTGAAGCCTTAAGGCTCTATTTGCATTTCGTGTTAAATCTTTTATTACTTGGAATACTTATTATAATTTTTATAAATTTAATTACATTTGCTCTATGCTGATAATTATTATACCGTACTGGCTTTTACGTCGCTTTTATTTAGATTTTTCTTTGGCAGAAAACGTATAGATCACACGTCTGCCGTAGAAAGTAAAAATAAAAAAAAAAACACTTTATTCCACGTTTGACGCATCACATGGTTTCACAAGCGTCAAGCGTTACTGTTCTAGTCTCGTAGGTCTTTATATAGGTTTAAATATGATGTAGTTTCGAATCGTTATATAATAATATCAAATAAATTGAAAACTACCGCTACTCCGGACTGTAGTTATGTTACTTGGTGGTAGGCTTAGTGCAGCTCCGAGTGATAGACTATTGTGCTGCTAAACAGAAATATTATTGCTTTGTTCCGGATTGAAGGATGAGTGACCCAGTGCACTTACAGGCACAAGAAACATAACATCCTGATTGATCGGTGACGCACGTGTAAGTAAAGGCTATTTCTTATAGAGCCAATTTCTATGGGCGGTGATGACCGCTTACCAATAAGTGGCCCAGGAGCTAGTCCACCTGAATTTTCCATTCTGGCACAAATAGATCCACCAACCTGAAATGGTGGAGTAACCTCGAAACGATCTCCTCAAAAGGAGAGAAGATATCAGCAATAGTAATAAAACATTTCAAGATTTTTTTTTACTATTATGTTTCCTTCGGGTTCCAGGATTAATCCATGTCAAACATTACCATATATAAAGGTATAGTGGAGACGAGAAACAAAAAGACAAACTTACATTAGATTTCATAATTCATCATATTACTATATGCACACATACATAAATCATCGTTATTATGAAATCCGGGTATAAATTAGTTTCTGGTTGTATGTAGAGGACGGTATAGTTTAAGGACAAAGGATGCCTTCTGAACACGTGATCTTTCACTTGACCCCTCCAACGTCAAGACGACTTATGTTCTTAAAAGGACAAAGGAGTTCTTTGAAATGTTCTCTTAAAATTTATTGTGAAATAACGATGAATAAATATTAAATATTTTAAATGTAAACCAAATTTATTATCATTAAAACAAAGAAACATTTTCGTGTATAAAGAAGAATACATCTATTACATATCATTGTAAATATTATTTTATCATAATCTATTTTTATAAATTAGACTGTTTTTAGGGTTCGACTCCTCTGTCCATCTGTCCGTCCATCGGTCTATATCTCATGAACCATAAGAGTTAGATAATTGAAATTTTCTCAGATGACATCCATATTACAAACATGGTTTTTTGCCGTTTTTATAGATAAGGGTATTGAACCCTTCTTACGCGAATCCGACTCAAACTTGCGGGTCTTTATTTGAATACTTATGATGCAGCGCGTTTCGAAATAAGTTTTAGTACATAATATAATTCTGTAATTAGTTGAATTTTGGAGCTCCTCTCGCTTTAATGTTTAAACTATTAACGTAACAATCGCTAAAGTTTTGTTCTTGTAAAGTAATATTACAGCGTTTATATGAAAACTTCTAACAAACATATATATTATCTACATCTGAAACTTAGCTCGTACTTTAATATTACGTGCTTAAAAACGAAACTCCAAAATGTATCCGTTGATAGTTAGCTGCAGGCAACAGTACAATGATACGCGATATTCAACGACACATTCACGTTCGGAAGTAGAAACACTGCAATAATAACCACAAAGCCGTTTGCAGGCGTTCATGCCTTGCCAGCCTCTTTCAATTTTCAGCGGAGAAATAGTTACTAGCGACAGTTATCGCCAGAACACGGCACGGAACGCACGTGTTCTGAACTGTGATACACGCGGTATTACTAACTTTATAACAACGAATCACGTATAAAAATGATTCTTTATTCAAACATGAACTAATAAATTCGTTTGTAATAATGTTCGATAACATTTTAAGGTGTAAATAAATAATGTATCACGAGAAACATTTTTAGTATTGTGTGTTCGTTTTTTTTATTATAATAATTTCAATTTAAAAATGACCTGTGTGAAGATACCTTGAATGTGCCCCTCGAGGAATTAACCTAGTTTCAGTGTTGAGTAAGTTGCATCTGAATGGCTTTACTTAAGTTTGTTAAACGCGCACAATTTACAATTTATCTTGTACTTTGCATCAGCTTTAATAAATTATAACGCTTTCAACCCATTTAGGTATAGCAAGTCAAGGAATATAGTTTACACAATTCTATTGCAATTTCTGTAAAAAAAGTCGAAAAATGACAGTTGATTTATGATACATTTAAACAAATATTTAAAATAAGAACAAGAAGCAATTCAAATATTATATTATCACAGATATATCTAATTCGAACTTAAATATATAGGTAATAACTTTTGCACAAATAAGACACGAAATTATTAAATGAAAACAATACTCTTTGCTTTTACATTGGCTGAATGAAATCGTTCCCCCGTCAAATTAACCAAAGCTAAATTCAACGTTATAAACGACAATATCACAAGACCGATAATAAATGAATGTATTCGAAAAGTTTAAATTACTCGGAAATAATCTACATTCCAATTTTAAAATTGGATCAATTCGAAATTGGAATGTAGATTACTTGCAATTGGACAAAACAAAATCAACCAAATAAAATATTATTTACTTCTGAACTTTCTTTCAGTTGGAACCGTTGCTGAGTAAAATGCCTATATCGACCGCCCATCACTCGGTCACTAGCCCTACAAGCATAATATTGATCGTTTAACCCCCATACCTCATAGGGTATAATAATAATGGAATACAAGGTCGACTAATTCCCTCTTGTTAGTTACAAAGCTATACTATTATTAAATGCTTAGAATATTAGATTTATTTAAAATTAAAAATACATAATATAATTATACTTATATGACTAGTAAAATTACAAATTTGATCACAAAAAAGCAATGTCATATAATCTTAAACGACTATGACCATATTGGTTTTGTGTCATATCGATTCATTATATTTAAGTTCAGGATAATTATAGAAGTATATTTGGTAACGTTAGTGGTATTGCCTTACCAATTATACTTTGATAATTATCCATTATAAAACAAAAATAAAAAATTAATTAACGGCCAGTGAAGGCACCACTGGTTACTCGGAAACGTTGGACTGTCTTTACCGCTGCTCAGCATATCACAGCTGAGCATAATATAACAGGATATATGTCATACAGCAAGTTTATGTTTTCTCATGAAGTTTTCCGCAAATTAAGTAGACGAAAACTCAATGGTACTTTGATGGGAGAAACAAACAATCTTATATTAATATTAACATTCTATCAGACTGAGCTTGAAATTTCTTATCTCTTTGCCATACAAATATAGCGAAACATTGATAATACTCAATTATTTCAATATTCCCTTTCGAATATATATTACCGGATCATGACAGTACTGACTTCGAACTTAAGGTTTCAAAACAACACCGCCTTTTAAATAAACTTTTATTTATATATATCACTGATAGGCAGACGATTTCGGATGGTTCCACATTTGGGTTCCACAAAAATTGGTTTAAAAAATTCGCTAGTGGAATAGCTATGGAGATTATACACGGATCCAATCAACGTGACTCTGTACCTAACCACAGTTGTAATCATAACGTTAGCTATCACAAATTCGTAGACAGAGAAAATATAAAAGAAGCCAGACCCATCCTGTAATACATATTAATGATGTTACATAGTTCTCTTTTATTAGATACGGAATATTAATTAATGCCGAAAAACTTGGTTGATGGTGGTATGATTTTGTGTAACATTCAGGACAGAAACCACCAAACAGCTATCTATAGTAAGTATTTTAATAGTACGGTTTGATTGTAAACGATCCAGTATAATTACAGGCAATCACAGGATCAAAATCATATCTTAATCTTTGGTCGGCAATACAATGATGCTGAAAGTACAAAACTAAGGCTCGCACAACAAAGCCATTATTGTTATTCAAATTGATACAAATTAATAAAACATTTTTACGATTAGCGGTACATATTTAATGCCACTGATTCGACTCGTTACTAATTACTTCTCAATTACATTATTTTAATACATATAAATAAACTATACAATGTCAATTTCAATGGCAGGAGACTTCTCCTTATACTTTTATTGATGCAAATTACTTAATTATAAAGAAAAATAATTGACCTTGAATTGACATATTGGTGGAGCTAATATGTATAATCGATGGTATTCATTATTATATTAAGTTTCGATATTCGATGGGAACTTTGGGAGTAAAATTATTCTGAAATTAATGAACTGAAAAAATGTAGCATTGTAAAAATATATTTATCAAGAACTTTTGTTGTGAATAATATGCCTCCTGCTATTGAAATATACTATTTATACAATGATGTAGATAACAGAAATAATATAAAAGATAAGGTCTATTGAATATGCTTTGTGATGTGATATAAAGGTATATATTTTTAACGTTAATAATCACTGTTTTACTTACACAGCAGAGGGAACACGAACATACGTATATTGCAAGTAACACGCGATTTTTCGCTTAAACTAAGCCCCAACTAAATTTATGATTAATTAGTCATGGCCTCTTACTATAAATAATATAAAATAGCCGACATGGCCCAGTGGTAAGAACGCGTTCATCTTAAGTGATTATTGCGAGTTCAAATCTAGGCAACCACCGATGTATTTTTATGTGTTTAATTTGTGTTTATAATTTATCTCGTGCTCATCGGTAAAGGAAAAAAATGTGTGAAAACCTGCATGAGCCTAATTTCAACGACATTCTGCCACATGTGAATTCACCAACACACACTGCATGCTTCAAACTTTCCCCTCAGAGAGAGAGGAGGACTTAGCCTAGCAGTGGGAGTGTTACTATTATTATTACAATAATAAACAATTAATTTTGTGAATTATGATTTGTTTTCGATTTATAATTGAAAGCCAAATGAGTATTTGGATATATAAATGCCAGACATCTACTCCATTGACGCTGTAAAATATAAGATATTGCTCACAATGTCAATATGCTAACAATGTCAATGTTTTTAATATATTGGTCGTCAGACGGAGGAATAGGTCATTTGATGGTAAGTGGTCACCATCATCCATAGACGTGATCACTGTAAGGAATATTAATCATATAAAACTAAACAAATGCACCCCCAACCTTGGCGCTAAGACGTTTTGTCCCTTGAGCCAGTTTTAACTTAAAATCAGATCTTAGCAACGTACATTACCATAGAGCTTGCACAAAGCCCTGCTTCCAGATTTATTTCAACCTGCTAAGCTGGATGTACTGCTGACTTAAACCTTTCTCAAGGGACACTACCAAACTTCTTAGATCATATTTTAGTACAGGCGTACATTCGCTCTTTAATGCCATAACTTTCATAATACTATGGCACGGAATATCAGAAACTATTGAAAATAATTCGGACAACGGAACATTTTCGAGTTTCCGGAGCAAGATTGTTTAAACTCTTCAAATACCAGACATCAATGTGGTAAAACTTATTTGTATAAACTCTTATTATTGTTATAAAAAATGTTGAAAAACTTGCATGCGTAATAAGTCCATTTAAATATAATGATGATATTTAATTAAAACTTATATAATTGTTATATTGGAAATCAAAAACCTCTCTGTGGTCAATTGTGTAATACAATAACAGTAACAAATTAACAATAACATTAATATTTAATTCTACGACATAACAAGCGTAAATAATAATATAATATGTTTAATTATCTATTTCATATAATATATTCTATTTTTTTAAAATATTATAAAAGTAACTACTTTTGAAGGGCACATCCTTTAAGATATTATCTCAAGTCATTTTTAACTGGTGTATGTTTACTTAGTAGTAAGCCTTTTTTCAAGCCCGCTTGGTATGATATCATCCATTTACCATGTAATCTATGGCCAAGCAGTAATACTTAATATGGTTAGCTTCTGGCTTAGCTTATAAGTGAGTGAGCCAGGGTAAAAGAGGCATAGCGCCTTAGTTCCAAATATTAGTGGCGCTTTGACGTAAGGAATGCATTAACTTACTGACTATATATATAGTCAATGAAGGAATGCTTAAAATATCTTATTGCACTAATATCTGTTGGCTGTGGTAACTGTTTACCAGATATTTGGTGGTTAAATGTCCGTGTAACTTAGAACTAAGACAAAGAAAATACATGTCTTGCAACATTACAAAATATTGAATATGACGGGGAGCTGGTAAGAGTGTTTGGTTCGGGGTCATCATCTTCGTCATACATATTCACGAAATAATACAACAAATCGATATCTGAATTATCGTATATTACGACACAACTTAGATGGAGCATCGACAAATTCCCATAAAACCGATTACTGCCGATTTAGCTCCTTATCGCGCCATTCGACGATATTCGTCGCTATAGATTCTCGCGTCAGTTCAGCCCGAGAAAGCAAATCAACGTGTCAAATTGACGAATATTTTAAGTCACATGATAGTACCAGTTACTATATTTGTGTAAAGATCATAGTCAAATAAGAAATAATTAATAATTTGGGAGAGCTCAATTCGGATGTGATCGATTTTACGAATTTTGTCAATGCTACATCTAAGTTGTGTCGTACTATACATTGATGTTTACAATATTTCAAGCCGTGACACAATCTGTCATCTTCTTCTTGACAGCTGACATTCCTTGTTTCTTCCAACATAATAAAAAACTTGACCTCACTGACTATCCAGAATCAAATCTGTGATCTAAGTGATTGTAAACAAAGTATATATTTATGTGATGCTGCAACAAATATAAAACAAATATTCATTTGAAAAACATCTTATTTACTTTAATTTGAATGTATTCAAAACTGCTAAATAAGAGAAATAAAAATTTAAATTATTGCTGAAGAGGAAAGTTTCTCTCATCGCAAAGTTCTCTTCAACATTTGAAGAAACTTTTAACAACTGAAACATTCTAATTGGCGTCGAGTTCTTGATTAACCCCAGACGATATTCTTTAACGTTTCAAATGCAAACAATTATTATAATAATAATTAACTTAATGCCATGTAAACTTATATAAATCTAAACATTATAAGGTGAGTCAAGTGGAACTTAAACTCACCACTAAATATCAGTAAATCAACCGCGATGGTATTGATATAGATACATGCAGTATAAGTATCTTTAAATATACTTAACATCACAATCAAAAATATAGAAATCTTAAAATTAAACACAAAAAAATTAAAATGAATAAACTAGAAATAGTTCTTAAAACACAAATATAAACAATTATTTTATGTGTTCTACAATGAGCGGAATTATGGCTAATTAGTCATCTCTTCCAGACATCCCAATCTAAGAGAAGTTTTTTAAACTACAATGGTAGGCGGTGCAGTGCAGTATATTATTAAGCTTGAAAAAAATTCACTAGCATATACTCATACATACATTCTCAAACTTATCAATTTCTAAGTGAGATGTAGCTCTGGTGATTGCATCGATATCATTACACTATACTGTACGGATATATTAAAGAATAAGGTATCTTGATATTCATATAAATACGCATTATGCAAATAAACATAACTACAAATATTATACTACTATACTAGACTTTATGTTACATGGAATAGAAAACAAATATGTTTATACTGTATTATTTTGCTAACAAATCTAATGTCGCCGTCAAAAATATTCGTTGCTAAAAATCAAACTCAATTTTCCTATCACGCTGCACTAGAAAATGTTTTCAGCTGACTTGAATGCACAATCGATAACATCCCTTCGAAATCTTAGTAATATCATAGAATAACTATTTTTATCGTGTACGACATAGAGCTCAATTTAGCAAACACTGTTTTATATCAAATTAATATTGTTATGCGGCTTTCATATTATGTTTGTCGAGTTTTCAAGATTTTTATCCAATAACAGAAATAAGAAATAATAATAAATTTATACACCATCATACCAATATTATAGAGGCAACTCTGTGTGTGTATGATATTCATCGATTTATTTTAGCTTGTAGTTTCTGAATGGATACGGACTAAATGGTAGGTAACTGGGTTATATTATTTTTAAATATAAATTAGTTGATCAGAAATGTTTCCAGGCGTTTTCGAAAATAGTATAAATTCATAAAAACAAACATAAAAGAAAAAAATCAAAAATCGAACAGAAATAAATTCTCATATAACAAATACGAAGTCCGGTGATATAGCTAGTAAATTAAAATAGTAAAAAAATTATAATTAAAGATACCGTCTGTAAAAGTAAGCCTTACTTAGCAATGGGACCATTACCAGTAATGTGGTGGGTAAGGCTTCCTCTCTATTGGAGGACAAGGTTTGGAGCTTATTCAACCACGATGGGTAATAGGACATATGCAGGCTTTCTCACGATATTTTCCTTCGCCTCTGAGTATAAATTGGAATTAAACACAAATTAAGGAGAAGGTAGGATAAGATGATCTCTAATAGTCTTGTTACGACAATCGCCTTTAAAACTCGGAACATTCGATTTACGCATCACCGGTCACACGAGACGGCAAGCTACGTCATAAGTCAAATATCAAAACATAGAGCTAAATCTTTAACATGTATGCTATATAAATATAAATAATTAAATATGTTTTAAAAATAAATAAATCGCGTAATATGCGAATAAAAAAGTTTAGACGAAATATGAACAAATATAATATGTCAAAACTTATCTCGTTTTGAAGATAAGAATTATACCAACGTCCTTTTAAACGCGGCACGTACCCAAGGCCCCCATCCTGAAGAGGCCCACGAAGAACCAGCATTTTCTCTCACAAGTTTGTACGCAAGAGCCAAGCTGAGAGCCCTAGTATAGCTTGAGACGGCTCTGATGATAATATTAGTAGGATAGGAAAAAGATAAATAAATCGTTACACTAGCTTACTTTGAAGCGTGGCACTCGAACGATGCACACGTTGTGGTCTACACGAGCACGGAAGCCAAAATATATACCATGGAAAATTATCAACGTTGTAATATATGCATTATCCTTCATATGCTTATTATCATTATAAATTAAATTCTTGAAATTACCCTTCATATATAAACAATCAATGTAAAAACTTATATAATATAAGTAAAATATAGTATACACAAATCATATAAAAGCGGCTAAGCGGCTAATAAGCGGCGGCGGTAAGACACGGCTTGGCACGGATGGACATAAGTTTTTTTATATATGTATTTACTTTTTATTTATGATTTTTGTTTTTTGTTGCTTTTCTCCCATATGTTTAACAATTGTCATCCTGTTTCAACTTATTTACACATAAACCACAATTATTTATTATATACCTACACCGTCCTTATGAATACCTCTGTCTATTAGTGAAAAAGTAAAGTAAAGTAACAGCCTGTAATTTTCCCACTTCTGGGATAAGGCCTCCTCTTCCATTAAGGAGGGGGCTTGGAACATGTTCCACCACGCTGTTCCATGCGGGTTGGTGGAATGCACATGTGACAGAATCTCGATGAAAGTAGACACATGCACGTTTCCTTACGATGTTTTCCTTCACCTTCGAGCACGAGATGAATTATAAACACAAATTAAGCTCATATATATGTATGTATAGTGGTGCTTGCCTGGGTTTGAACCTGTAATCATCGGTTAAGCTGCACGAGTTCTAACATGCGGTTTTCACTAATAATCTCAGCTTATTAGTGAAAACCGCAAGAAAATCCGGTCAGTACTTTAGGAGTTTATCGCGAACATACATACAGATGTGGCTCTGTTTTATAATATATAGTAATATTAATAACGTTTTATAAGCAAAACAGGGAATTCCTGTGAATAGGACACCTGGATCTTAGGCAATGTCAAACCAACCAACAAGCGAGAACTTCTCAGCATAATATGTGCTTAATTTGTGTTTTCAATTAATCTCACACTCGACTGAACGATAACGTCGTAAGGAAACCTGCAAATTCTGCCAGAAGTGTATCCATAATTTTTCCTACCAGCAGTGGGATTTACTGTTTATATGCCTTGTGCCATAATTCGCGAAGTAAAGCTAAACTGAATAATGGCGGTCACAATTTTTGGCTACATTAGCATTACGCCACTCGTTTGAAGTTCTGGCGGTAAGCCAAACGCCGCTTTGACACCACGTGATAAATACATGTCCCTGAATAAGCACGGTTAAATGTAAATTTTAACGATATGCACTAAGTTACTTAAACTAGACAGATTTGCGTCATTTACGTTACAATGACATTAACATTTTTTTATGTTAATTTAGAGATGGCCCAGTGGTTAGAACGCGTGCATCTTAACCGATGATTAGGGGTTCAAACCCAGGCACCACTGAATTTTCATGTGCTTAATTTATGTTTATGACTCATCTCATGCTCGGTGGTGAAGGAAAACATCATAAGGAGACCTGCATGTATCTAATTTCAATGAAAATCTGCCATATGTGTATCCACCAACCCGTATTAGATCAAAATATACTCAAAAGTTTCTCCTCAAAAGAGAGTGAAGGCCCTACCCTAGCAATGGGAAATTTAAAGGTTGTTAATATAATTTAAAAAAATAAATAACACTTAGTTGTTGTGCTTTATAAGGGTTTGTCTTAGAGGGTACCGTCCGCTCATCACATATTCTACCTCCAAACAGTTTGCTGTGTAAACTTAGACAGTGTATATTATATGGCTGGCATTGTATTATTGTGTCCGATTTGAATGGTGAGTGGCCAGTGTAACTACGGGCACAAGGACATGTTGTTTAAATTAATAAGGTTGGTGGTGCATTGGCGTTATAGTCACGGGTTAACGTTTCTTAATTCCAATATTTATATAGAGTAGCTTATTATATATTGGTCATTTGCTAGTTAACTATTTGTCTCATTTCCATAGAAAATGGTTTTATGTTTTTAAATTTCGAACACTTTAAATGTTTACTCATAATCGTTTTAACGATTCATGTAGATGCAGATGAAAAAGAATCGTTATTTCGCCGTCTTCCTTAGAAGTTTTTAAAACACTTTTGCATATTTATTTGCCTTAAATTTAAATTATTAATACCGAAATATGCGAGCCGTGTCTCTTGGAAAAAAAAGAGATTACATATCTTGTAATCTTATTTGGCTCTGCATGCCCTAAAACCGCTGAACATTCTCTGAGAAGCGGAATTATCATAGCTGACATAAAAAGTAAACAACATGTTCAACTGCCATTAATGTTCTGTAGATAGATTTAACTTTTTGTTATGAATTATAAGCCATGGTGTTTTTATGATGCTAACAATAGTAATTTTGTTCTGTAAACTTTTATGAATGAATAAATTAAAAAAAAATAGTTCAAAGGACAATTATAAAATACATATACAAGCCATTTTACTTACAATAGAGTATGAAACGCTGCATCTGACGTCTGTTAAGTCATTTATTGTATCAAAACAAATTAAATGAAACAACACAAGACAAATAAAATCTCGCCAAAATATTTCCACCAGTGATTCTCAGATGAGTGTATTTTTTTCGGGCTTGTGGTATATTTATCAGGTATTTTAGCGATAAATTCAATCAAGCCTACTATGTCGCGTGTAGACACACCTGTTACGTAACCTAGTTGAATTGTTTGATACATAGTTTAAAATTTCATGCCGGCGCTACACAAACGCCCGTGGAGGTCTGTATGAAGCTTTAGACGTGCGACATGCTCTTGTTTAAATTTAATGTCATGCAGCATCTGTTTTGGTTAACTGAAATTGAGGCTCGCCGTATTAAATAAATTTTCTTACCGTTCTTTTTATATACACTTACAATACTCAAATTTTTATTTTTTTTTTTAATTATATTCTTCGACAATGTGTACACTGATTATAATTATATAATATAACAAAAGTGACTTCAAATCTAAGTGTCACAATTGCTTAAAGAAGAACACAGAATGCACAAAAAGAAAACAGTCAACATAACATATCCACATCAATTGTGCCTGTAATTAAACTGGCGCACTGGCTGTTTCTTTATCATCATCATAATCAGCCTGTATTAGTCAACTGCTGGACAAAGATCACCACTGAGCCGGATCTTCGGCCCTTCTCATAAACTTACCAACCAACTTCCGGACATCATCGCTCTACCGTGCTGTTACATTTATTGCTGGCTGTTTATCAGTAGAATATATGATGAGCGGGTATTATGTGATAGGTACACTTTGATGAGTCCTTTAAATACTCGTATTACTCTTTTAATAGTAAACGTGCACCACTTACTAACATTTCACAATCGTGTTCTACGGTTTGTTGGGTAGGAGTTTGTTCTCACAAAATGGCTTAGCAGAATACAAAACAACATATTAAATATTCATGTTCGTCTCTGAGAATAAGTAAGCAGGTGAAACATTAATAGCTGGCACGATTTGTTTTATAACGTATGAATTTTTAAATAGCATTAAATTCCGATCAAATTCCTTAAATTGTTAACATTATCGTGATATTCTAAGTTATTTGAGTTAGCACATTCTCTCGATGTTCGCTACGTCTAAATGCTAAAACATCACATGATCCCTTGTTTTAAAGGAGGATAAATATTAAAAAAGGCTGCGGGTAACATACATTAAATTTTTAAAACAAATTCCAAGATATGACAACGGCTCCAGAGCTTTATTGCTTCTGTTCGAGTCATAAACTTTTACGCTAGTATGTTTATGGTTTAAACTAGTATATTTTTTGTCTCTTTTCAATTGTAGCGATATACAAAACCAGCCTGGAAATTCCCACTGCTGGGCTAAAAGCCTCCTCTCCCTTTGAGAAGAAGGTTTGGAACATATTCCACCACGCTGTTCCAATACGGATTGGTGGAATGCACATGTGGCAGAATTTCTATGAAATTTGTCACATGCAGGTTTCCTCACGATGTTTTCCTTCGCCGCTGAGCACGAGATGAATTATAAAGACAAATTAAGCACATGAATCAGCGGTGCTTGCCTGAGTTTGAACCCGCAATCATCGGTTAATATGCACGCGTTCTAACCACTGGGCCATCTCGACTCTGTAGCGATATATATAGATCATATGCTAAATACGTATATTTTACATATTATCATTGCGTTCAGTGGATTATACAGAACACTAACCAACCCTTACAACGTCAATACGCAACCAATCCTGAGGCCTAAGATCTAATGTCCCTTGGGCCAATAGTTACATAGGCTCACTGACCCTTCAAACCCAAAGCTAGCAATACTAGGTATTGCTGATAGTTGGTATTATATTTGATAATTAGGTGTTACCTACTTAAATAGGTTTGTAAACAATCCTACCATAAAATAAATTTATCATTGTCTCCTCTTACTTGCCCCTAACAATATTACAAAGTATTAATAATGAAAATAATTTCTTTTAAAACATAATTAAATGGAAATCCTTAAAGAGCCCCATAATACAATTTTCATATAAAAGTATTACACAGCAAAACTTTGACCGACAATACGGGTGTTTTGTTATTAAAATAAATAACATAATGCTATCTGTAGGGAAAGGTCGGAAGGTAAAAAAGGCGCTTTCGGTTATCCAAGCCATTATCATGTTTCAGGAGCGAAACGGAAGGAAATACAGGCGAATAAATAACACCCAGTACGCTTATGTAGATGACACTTTTGTGTGTGTGTGTGTTTAATTGTGTATCAGTGTATGGTATTACACATTTTATATCCTAAACTACTTAAATATTTATGGTTGATTTAACTACGAAACTATCATTATCATTACATAGATTAAAACAAAGTCGTTTACTACTGTCTGTCCCTATGTATGCTTTGGTTTTTTAAATTACGCAACGGATATTGATGCGATGTTCTGTAATAAATAGGGTGATTTGAGAGGAAGGTTTTTGTACTCGCTCGCCTAGGTCGCTAGTTCTATATATATCTTATATATACATGTGTATACTATGTATATTTTTACGTATACATACTTAGTGTTGTCTTAATTAAAATAAAACACAATTATCATTATTTTATTGTAAATATGATGTACAGTCGGGGTAAGAAAAGGTTCGTCACCTAGATCTATTTTCAGTATGAACGATAATCTGCTTTACCGATCGAGCATATATAATAGTGACTTATATGAATATTTTGACAATTCATTTTGATAAAATTAGATGTAGTCCAAAGATGTTACACTATTTTGAACCAAGTTATCATACTATGTGAGTTTAATTTTATATGCAGTTGTCAGTTCAGTGCTTTAGTTTCAAAAGGTACTAAGAGTTTAAGAATTGATAAAGGAAAGAATTTGAAAAGTGACGAAGGCTTTCTTACTCTGACTTTACATTAGTGTATCGTAATTTATAAAGTGGTATCCTACTCCAGAGAAACCCCTCGACTTCAAGTATTTGTTTTGTTCGATAAATATTTCCGTAATTTTATAATAAGGTTCGTATTATATCTTTTCAAATTTGATTAAACGCATTTCTTGTCTACATTGACAGAAAACCGCCGACGATTCATAAGATCTCACTTATATACTTTCTGGTAAGTTTTCAATGAATGCATTTCAATTTAAAAATCGATTCGGATCGCGCTGATTTAAATCCCCCTTTTCTAATAAAGCTCAAGCACTTTCATTTTTTATTTTTAACTTATTCAGTTTATTACTTTGAAATGAATTCCTTTCGTTGAATATCGAGATATAAAAACTATATGCAGGTCTTTGCGAAATGAAAAAAAATATAGGGTTCGTGAAATAACGTTGGAATGAAGTTAAATAATTATTGGACAACACCACATACATTACTGTCAGTAGCTCCAACTGTAAGTAGCTAAAGCAATTGTGTGATTTTCCATCAGAAGTAACAACGGTACCAGAAACACCCCGTTCCAAGACATCATAGAAAACTAATGATTTTTTTCTAAATCGACTCGGCCGGGAATTGAACCCAAGACATCAGAGTGAATCCATGAGAACCGACGTACACACAACTCGACCACGGAGGTCGTCAAAGTTTATATAATCACATAAAAAAATAATGTTTATAAATAATTAAATTCCAATCTAAATTTTTATAAAAATCTTGTGTGAATTAGCATAGAAAGAGACGGAGAGAAAAAGAAAGAGAGAGTACATATGTACATTCAGTCTGGAGGAGCGCACAATGGTTTTTATATTACTTTATACTTTACTGTAAGCCGCAGCGGACATATTAATATTTCTTCAACATTAGTGTTCAGCTACCACGTATTTAATTAGGAATAAGATTTGCGTGTTTACAATAAATATAATACGAAAAATATAAGTTAGTAGAAAAACGAAGCATGCGAAGACGTCAGTATATGCCAAAGGACGGCTGAACTAACTAGCTTTATAACCCTCTTGACATTTCGAAGTTTATGTATAACAGCGCACTTTTACATCATACCTTATTTATATAGTTGTCCTACCTACTGACCAGACCTTTTATTTAGCACAATTAAACTAAATGGAACGGTGATTTAATCTAATGGGTTATATAAGTCGACTGCAGGAATATTCTGTGTAAGCGCGTGCTTTAATACAATTAGTGTTTAGCACCGCAACAAACTCTTTGGCAGGAAACCTACTCACAAAATAATTAGAACGCTCTAAGGGAAATAAAATGTATATACTGGTTATAATACAAATATCCGATTATATGAAAACTTCAGAGTAAATTTATTGTTCTAAATACAAAATATATAGAGGCTAAATTTAATTAATTAAATTGTCCTGAGAATGCCCAGTGGTTAGAACGCGTCCATCTTAACCGATGATTGCGAGTTCAAACCCAGGCAAGCGTATTATGTTTAAGCGTATTATATTTATGTGTATAATTCATCTCGAGCTCGGTGGTGAAGAAAAACATCGTGAGGAAACCTGAATGTGTCTAATTTCATACAAATTTCGCCACATGTATATTCCACCAATCTGCATTGGAACAGCGTAGTGGAATATATTCCTAATCCGGAGAGGGTTTGGAACATATTCCACCACGCTGGAAGAGGAGGCCTTATACCATTAGTGGGAAATTTAGAGGCTGTTACTTTACTTTTTGTTATTAAGTTTAATTCTTATTGGTATAATCGGCACTTTCACATATAGTTTCACAATAGAGATTACAAAGAAATGAAATAAGAAGATATATAACTTGATTATTAATACTATTAAGATCAGAATGAGTTAAAAATAACAAATGGAATACACGTACAAGCGACTGAGTTAGCACATTGAGCTGAATTTCTTAGTGTTCTACAAACTCAGACTTTTGGCACGAGCTTATGTGATTGAACGGTCAACTATTATTCACATGTGAACTGTTTATATTGCAAACATGCAGTTTTTAATTACTGTAATAAAAGTACTATAATAAATTTCAGGAGGCAAAAAAATAACTTTTGTTAATAAAGCGAGTGGTCATCCCATCCCAGTGTCGCTAGATGTAAAGAAAAACGCAGCATCTAAATTTTCTCTGAAGTTCCAATATTTAAACGTTGAACTACTATTTTCTTGGAGATCGCGAATCTTTCAAATTTCTCTACAGAAAATAATATTATTTATTATAAATTATAGTACGACACAACTTAGATGTCGCATCGGCTAAATTCGTAAAACCGATCACATCCGAATTAAGTACGCTATCCCAAATTATCAATATTTATTCCTCGTGCGAATATCATCTTTACACAAACGTAATAACTTGTAATATCATATGACCTAATATATTTGTCAATTTGACGCGTCCGATATACATGCACTTGCTTTCTCTGACGCGTGAATCTATAGCGAACAAATAGCGTCGAATGGCGCGATAGGGAGCTATTTTTATTGGTTGTGTAAATCGGCAATAATCGGTTTTATTTTCATTCCATTGCATTTTCCGATACTACAACTAATTTGTGTCGTATTATACATTATTTATGTTTTTCACGTAGCAAAGTGACACACGCCCCACCTGGCACAAATAACTTTGTGTTCACATTGTTCAACGTGTCCGACTGCATAGGATTGAAACAGTTGGGTGGTCATGCGATATAGCAATAATTGACTAAATCACATATAAACAATTAACAAAGAAAACAGGCTAACATTTTTTTCAATTTTTAATTAATTTCTTGATTATTTGGTAACAAAACATCAATACTATAACGTTACGTCTTTTTTTACACACATTACTCTGATCCCAATGTAAGTAACTTAAGCACTTGTGTTATGGAAGTAACGACGGTACCACAAACACCCAGACCCAAGGCAACATAGAAAACTAATGATAATCTACATCGACTCCGGGAATCGAACCCGGGACCTCGGAGTGGCGTACCCATGAATACCTATGTACACACCACTCAACCACGGATTTCGTCATTACATAAATATCAATCTTCCTTAATCTTTATATTCAGATGAAAACAATGACCATTTAATGATGGAATGAATTAATACGAATGCAAATGTATAAAACTCGTTTAATTATAAGAATTCAAAGTAAATTGAATTTTCTGCCCAAAATTCATAGGAGCTAAGAGCCAGCATTTGCATTTTAATTGAAATTTCCTTCCCAAATAATTTTTATAAGGATTCTTTATGGTTATTAGATTTAAACAAATTATTCCTTATAATTGAAAAGTTCAATTCTGTATAACATTTATATTTTTCATAAGGAAATATATTTGTATATTATTCTGACTTGATAATTAATTTAGCTACCTTTTATTTTAAACAAATTACACTAACTCTTCTTAATTCTTGATAAAAGTTTAAAGTAATTAACGAAACAACTAATACGTCCTTTCGATTGATTTAGAGCAATAAGGTCTTTCCCAAAAAGACTTAGTAAACTAATCAGCAAATCAACGCAAACCATAATTTATTCTTTTGCTTTCATAATTCGATGGGCAAAATCGATACAATTTCTGTTCATGCATAAGAACAACCGCGGATTAACGTGCAGAGTTAAGGTAATGTAACTACAACAACAACAACAACAGCCTGTAAATTCCCACTGCTGGGCTAAAGGCCTCCTCTCCCTTTGAGGAGAAGGGTTGGAACATATTCCACCACGCTGTTCCAATGCGGGTTGGTGGAATACACATGTGGCAGAACTTCTATGAAATTTGTCACATGCAGGTTTCCTCACGATGTTTTCCTTCACCGCCGAGCACGAGATGAATTATAAAGACAAATTAAGCACATGAATCATCGGTGCTTGCCTGGGTTTGAACCCGCAATCATCGGTTAAGATGCACGAGTTCTAACCACTGGGCCATCTCGGCTTAATGTAACTAGTATCAACATCCAATCTCCTTTTCCTTTCGCCTTTGTTGCTATTGAGAATTATTTATTAGCGCGACCTGAGATTTGTTGACAGGACCAACGAAGGCTACAGGCACAAGGGACATAACATTTTAGTTACTTAAGTTGGTGGCCCATTGACGACCCAAGGAATAGTTAATATTTCTTACAGCGTCATTCTATGGGTGATGGTGACCACTTTCCATCAGGTGGCCCATATGCTCGTCCGCCAACCTAAAAAAACATAAAAAAGGCTAACCGAATACTTAACATGAAACAGAAATTAGAAATCCCTCACAGCAGTCAGAGTACCATTGACCGTAATTAATGACACTCACATTGAATTGGCAGAAAATTATGTGACGATTGAGCGTGTGGGTTGCCCCAGTTGGTTTTGGAACTAGCCCTACAAATTGTTGAAAAAATGAACTGATGTGCGTCAGTTGACTCGTACTATTTTGTTCTAGGCATATTAATACTTAGATCTCATATTTTTTGTGAAACAATTGCTTCCCCACTACTATACCTTGGTCCGAGATGTTAGATCCCAGTGGTTAGAACGCGTGCATATTAGCCGATGATTGGGGGTCAAACCCAGACAGGCACCACTGAACATAAAAATCATGACTATGAACGGGATCAACCAGACTACGTGTTAGGTATAAATGTGGTGGAAAACCAATTTTTTTACGGCTACAATTATAGCCCTTCAGGAAATCATTAATGTGCCCTTACGATAAAGACGGCGTTTAGTTTAGAACGCGTGCATCTTAACAGATGATTGAGGGTTCAAACCCAGGTAAGCACCACTATATATATATGTTCTTAATTTGTATTTATAATTCATCTCGTGCTAGGCGGAGAAGGAAAACATCGTGAGAAAAGAGGAGGCCTTATCCCAGCAATGGGAAATTTACAGGCTGTTACTTTACTTTTATTGCTACACGATTTTATTTTTTTACGTGTACAAAAAGCGAGCTTGTGTAATCGTTACAGTAGATTTAAGATACGGATATAATTCCAAATTGTTCCTGCATTGCCTTTTAATTGCACTTGAGTGGAGGCGAGCACGGGGGAAGGTCGATACGTTATAGCCTCTCTGATCTGTGCAGACAAAGGATATCGGAGGGTATTAGTGGGTAGGGTAGGAATGCCACATAATTCAATCCTCCATCCAGAGTGCTTCTAGTAAAGAATACTTTTCTAAAGGTTTCTAGTTATAACAAATTAGCGTTATTCCGCGTTATTTGTATGAAATTACGAATAAGTCCTCAACTTCATACAATTATAGGATCATCATGGTAATTATATTGAATGATATTTTTCATGACAGTGGCTTAAAAGATCCCTTGTTTCGTTATCTATTATTATAAGACATTACGTATGTTTGAGTAAATTAACACACACACATACATTCCTACACAGTTATTGTTGAACATTACATAAATAGCGTATGATTACTTCAAAACACAATACATACGAACATTTTTCCATTTTCGTATCATAATACCCAACATTAATTTACCGAAAGAAAGTATAACAAAACAAAGTTGTAGATGACGTAAAGGGCAGCGATTTGTATTGGAATAGAGATTGGAAATGACATAACGGACCTTCATGAAACGAAAAAAGACGTTAGATTTTAAATACAATTTATCAGGATTTTTTTTGTAAAAAAATTAGCATTTATGGTAAGTGATTGCCTACGCCCATATACAATGTCACTGTCATTGATATTAACTTCTTGCAAACGTTAATGCGTCGCTATTCACGACAAATACAATGTATTTTTTCTTATTTCTGTAATATTTTTAAACCTTCTCTTTCCTAACAGAGCCCTCTATTACACTGTAATATTTTTACATTGTAAACCTAACTATCAATGCCACGATTGGTATTTTTATTGTTAAGAAATATTGTATATTTGATGTTTGTTTGCTGTTTTATTCTTTAACTAATGAATAAATAAGCCTTTCGGACGCCCATTGGGAATGATGTCACATTGGGTATGAGGTCCCTGAGTGCGTATCACGTGTTTCCTTATCGTACAGAGGGCAACGAAGGTACCAACACTGACTTATCACAAAATATTATATTAGCTCTATATGATAAAATTTAAGCAAACGTACGAGAAAGGGGGTAGTCCGAAATGGACACCTTTAACGCCGTCAACATCAACCTGCAAACTTAAGTCTCGTGAACAAGACATTCGTAAATACCGAAATATCGAGCGTCACCAAATAAAAATAAAAAACATACTTCTAGTAATTAAAAAAAATATTTATTTTAAACTAAATTGTAAATGTGTTGATTCCACTTCTGCAATATTCTCGGCTCTGGGCGATAAATCATCTATTTTCCCACAAAGCTTTGATTTATTGATGTGATATGTCAGGAAAAATCTGAGAAAAGAGAGGTATTACTCTCACAATGGTCGGAATATTCCAATCTCGGAGATTGTTTCAGATTTTATTCCTCTTCAGTAATTCTCTACATTTGGTAAACGTGAGCCTTTAAGTTTGTGGAGGTTTCCTTTAAACAATATATTGAGTAAATAGCTTTGAAACAAACAATACCTACTTAACAGCAATGCTTAGTTGTAATACCTTTATTAATTGAAATCAAATACGGTCATACAAGATTATAAAATTCACGATTGTCACATACTAAATCTGATTTTAAAGCGGAAAACCGTGAAGCATCGATACTTATATCCTCTATGATTTTTTAAAACCTTTTCCGAAACGCGCTGCATTTAAATCTTAATTAAATCTTATATTAGAAATAATATAAGATTTATAAATATCCACTTAGTATTTTTGTAGTAAGGCAATAAAATATCATTTATTCGCTTTAATATATATATATATATCCATGGAATTTAAAAAAAATCGTGACTCCAACTATTACTGACAAATTATTTATTTTTGTAATGTTAAAACATATCCAAAACCCACTAACGTTAAAACGCACTTACAACAAAAAACACAATTAAATAATCAATTCAACCTAAAAATAGCGCACATTAAACTAAAAATAAATTTAAATTTTAAAACAAAATAAGAATGAAATAAAAATGAAATAAATTACTTAACGGGAAAATAGCTTTAAAGCTTTAACAAATTTAATTTAGCGTCTGCAACAGTGATGCCAAAAAGATAAACCGCTTATGGCCTATATATTCGGTACAGTACAGTGTAAACAATTAGGTTTGTGTACGCCATGTATTACAGTGAGACCATTTCTTACGCGCCACATGTTCTGGTAATAAGTTTTATGTATATTGGTTTAGTAGTTTTTCAGTTAGGGAACACGACACTCAAAAATATGTATTTATATTGTAAATGAAATAATAATTAAATATTCTGACAAAAAAAATGTTTATGTTTAGCTGTCAGTGTTTCAATCAATGTTTTATATATTTCTCATAATAATCTCTACGAAATGATAAAGTATTATATACATATACTGTTGTATACCTTAACTTGTAGGCCTAATTAAAGCATAATTTATACAGATAATGCTCATGACGCCAATGCAAAACGTATTTAAATTTGTAATATAGAGTAGCAGTGATACCATTCGCACTAAAATTATCTTCATAACCACATGTATACCCATAATTGTTATAACTGTCGGTTTAACGGTATACACGTTGATATATTGGAATCTCTGTCAATATTCATACATATAGTATATATATATAACTTATACGTATGATAAAATTGTTCCAACGGTGACAAAGTCTATAACTGTTGAAAATCTTATCTCTTAACTAAAACATATTTTAATTATTTCAAACAAACAAAAAAAACAAGTCAAAAACATTCTCACTGAAAATGCAACAGAAGTTGCCAAAATATAAAAGCTTTTAGATTAATGCGGGAGTAATTTGTTGTTTTAGTTTGTTTTGTGAAAATAAATGTTTTCAAACACGAGTATTTCTGTTGAAGTAGATTATAGGCCAGCAATAATATTGAATTATTGGTATTCAACTATCCAATTGAAATGTAAATATTTATAGCATACTAGTAGTTGCCCGCAGTTTCGCTCACGTTGTAGGTTGTTAGATGTCGTGTTTTAGGCAAAAAAGTAGTCTTTCTTGGAGTCTTTCTTTCTTGGTCCAAATTTCATCAAATTCGGTTTCGCGGTTTGGTCGTGAAAGAGCGACCGACAGACATTATACAGACAGATACTTTCACATTTATTATATTATCATAGATTAAAATGTATAAAGTATATATAATGCTTTTGGAGTAATTATTGGAAATTAAACATGGAGTTAATAGCAGTTAAGCAGGAAATTATTATAACCACTATAATCTGTAGCACGATATAGGGGTGCTTCGACCAGAGCAACATTGAGAAATCACATGCTTGGTTGGATCAGATCAACGTACATGCACTTAATCTCCGACGCACTAGGGAAGCGTAGCGCTATCTACACACGCTACGAAACATTCTACTGAAACCTAATAGTGCCGTAGACTTGTCTACGAGCTCTAATACATTGCATGTAACGAGAACTAAACCTCTTTCAGGTAAAAATATATTTAACCATTATTTGATATTTTATGTTATTCCTTTGTTGAGGCTTTATATCTGATATTACTATATAAAAGTAACGACATTATTGAGCAGTATTCTTTAAGTGCTATTCGCATCTGTTACAGCCTTATTTTCACCGCAAATACTGCTGAGCTAAGTCATTTCGCCAATTTATTAAGCCAGTGGCAGCTTCATTAAAGTTTTCCATTTATAGTAGAATCGAACAGTGCAGTTGGGATTAAATTTAATAATACGTCGACTATCATTTGCATTTCTGTGTTTTTTATATTAAATTACCTATTATTATATGGATGTATTATATGACATTATTATCAATATGACATTTTGTTATGTTTTTTTTAAATAGTGTAACTTATGGTATATTTTTTAGATATGAATTACAACGAGGCGTTGCAATTTATTTTTTTATTTGGGAGAGAATTAAAACAACGACTTTTTTAAATAAAATTTTATAAGAATAAAATAATACAATTAAGTTACCGCTTACAAATAAATGTCAGCTGGGAACGAAACTAAAAACAGAAAGTACATATTTAATGCTATATATAGTGTAAGCTGAAGAGTAAATAAAAACTATTTTTGTACTTACAAAGCGATACAAAAAAGTGATTGATTTCCCGCGTTGAACTGACGACAAGTATATATTACTTGAGGTACTCTTAGAGTCAACGAGGGTTAAGACGATTTTATATAAAAATAATTGGTCCCGTAAAATTCGAAGCACTTGTAACAGGATGATACGACGCGAAATCTTTATTGCTAGAAGTGTCGGAAAAGCCACTTCTAAAAACGGATATTTTTCAAACTTTAAACTGTTTTTGCATTTCTTTCCATACGTTTTGTAATTAGAGTTACAAATTGAAGAGAAATATTCCAAGATAGACCTAACATAAGTAATTTAAACTAATAAAAAAGTAAAGCTAATAAAGCTTCAGTATCCTTGTAAATGTTATATTTTATTATATTTATGTGTAAAAGGTAATTATTAAATATTTTTCTTATTCTCTTTAAAATAAAATCATCGTTTTATTTAATGGTAATTTAATTTTGGAAGTGGTCTTCTAGTTCATTACTCTTTAATTATGCTGTGACCTGCAATCTTAATCTTGATTAACGACTTAACAAACTTAATATCTTCGTAATAATGTTATCTTGACTTAATTTCTATAGTGGTCATTCTCCAAAGTGACAAGACGACTGTTGAGATATATTATTGTTTGCAAAAGCACAAATAAGGTCACTCTATCCTCTTACTATCATAATCCGAAACGTGAAGATCGGAACTAAGTTCCGAAATACAGTAAACTCTGCAAATTGCCAAACTCTTGGGTGTTACGGATAACTTGACTGAAAAATCAATATGTTTTTTTTTTTATTATTGAACCCAGACGCCAGCTGGCTAAATAAGCAACAAGGCATTCTTCTACAACCAAGGAACCGTTACGATATGACAGTCCATTTCTCTCAAAAGCCAGAGCCTAAAGAATGGCCTAAAAATAGAAAAATAATCCAGATGTTTTTTCAATATCAAGTTGTTTTTCCTTTAGGCAGGTATGAATCCCATCCGTTTCAAATCGTACGTTTCCAACAAGATTAAAGCCCGCATACTTTTTGGCTCGAATTCCATTTTTGTACCCTTTGAAACATGAAGTAGTTTTAAAAGGCTTCATTTGATATATGGAACCAGTAACGAAAGCTGACATCGTGTCGTATAATTTTCGTTGTGAACTACGAAAGCTGGAGATGAAATATTTAAATGAAAAATATTTGAACAAAGAATTTTATGTTACAGAAATAAATTTTGATAAATAGCTTCGCTTTTTCCGAAGTCGCCGTATTGTTGTAAGTAGTTGTTTATGTTTGTTTTTTTTAATTCCGAATATCGATGTTCTCATATATTATGGACGTAGGTTATTATGGTATTATGGTCACTTATCATCAGATGGTTTCAACATTTACCATTAATTTGCTAATACGTTACTAAAATAATTGAAGCAAAGCGGTTTTAGTTAAAAATAACTTATATCGATAAAAAAAAAAATAAATAAATAAATAAATAAATATGGAAATTAGGCGTGTTATACACACGTACACATTATTTACATACTTTTACAATGAAAAATAAATGTGTTACTAAATATTGTTTATATCTTGGTATGAGGTCTTTACCCAGCTGTGCATACATTTTACCAGCTTCTTAAGAATATTTTTTGCAGCTTGTTCAACCAGCTCCAGAGTGAGTGAGGTTTTCGACACGTGCAATTTTTCCACGTGAAAAATTATAAATGCAAGCTGTCACGTGACATTTCACGATCTTGTTCTGCGGCGAATTTTAACGGAATTGCTCTACAATAGTAAAAACTTTATAGACAGATAGAGTACACTCACGGTTCGGTTTTATTTCACATGTGCATGTCAATAACCAAGTTTCCACAGTAAATGTTGCTGTCTTCAGAAGTTATGCGACAGTCATGTAGCATATTGCCGTTTTGATGGAGAACAGTCGCCGTAAAGTTGGAACTGATTTCGGGAAATATAAAGTTTAATGTCGATGTACACCGGATGATATTCTCAGATGGGTCAACGGGGAAAAGCCGTAACTATTGGAGATTGTATTTTATGACAAGATAGAAAAAAACTATATTTTCTATGTATTATTCGATACAATGAACCGAAACAGGCAAGATTAAAGCGTGGAACTTCATGATATCACTTCATTCTTGGAAGATCACGGGAACAACCTTGAACAAGTAAAGTAACAGCCTGTAAATTTCCCACTGCTGGGATAAGGCCTCCTCTTCAATGGTGGAATGCACATGTGTCAGAATTTCGATGAAATTAGATTAATATTTTCCTTCACCGCCGAGCACGACATGAATTATAAACACAAATTAAGTACATATATGTATATAGTGGTGCTTGCCTGGGTTTAAAACCCGCAATCACTGGCACTGGGCCATCTCAGCTCACTAACCTTGAACAAGCACTACCGAATTTGTTTATAGTTCGTTTCGAGCTGGGCAGTGTAAGATTATAAAGTGATGTAACCTGCCTGTATCAGATGAGCTTCATATAAACCCAACTTCTCCTCAAAGGAAGTTGAGAAGCCCAGCAGCTCAGTAATGTATCAACTGGTATTCACATGACTCGACCTCTGTGGTCGATATAGATTATGATTAGTTTTCTATGTTGTCTTGGGTCTGGGTGTTGGTGGTACCTTTGTTACTTCTGATTTTCCATAACACAAGTGTTTTAGCTACTTACATTGAGATCAGAGTAATGTATGTGATGTTGTCTCATATTTATTATTATTATTATTATTATTTATTATTATTCAATAAGCATAGTAGGATAAGGTCTAGGATACTTATAAGCTATTACTTTGTATTTTTATATTTATAAATAAGCTTGACTCAACATTTTCACAATTTTAAATAATTTAAAGTCACACAAAAAATGTTCCTATTAAATTATATCACAGTAACGTTTAATTTAAATCTGAATTAATCTGTTCAGGGATTAAAGTGTCACGCGTAACAATAACAAAAAGGTGAATGAACTTAATTTCGCGTTTATTTAAGGTAAAAGGACACGAGAATATTAAAATTCCTGTCGTTTTTCTGCGTTAAAAAGCGTTGAGAAATATTTAATATGCAACATACTTAGAATATTTTATTTGTATTAAAATTATACCTCAACAAAGCCATGAACACTAAAAATGATTTGAAAATTTAAATTATTGTTAATAGAAAAAGAATGTACTTATCATTGAAATATTAATACAATTTTTGCGTGTATAATAGATACCATGTTGGTATCAATTGCATATTAATAAAATAGGAAAAGGACCGAAAGTTTGTTTAAAATATAAATCGTGAATCTGAAAAACAATTTATACTGAATTTGTCGGACCCAAAATAATTAAATATAGCATCAGTTAAAACTATACATAAAATTTTAATATTCATCAATATGTAATCTAAATGAAAAGCATTTTGTTTTTTCAACAGAAACGTTAGTTTATGTTTTTATACCGTACCAACTTTTTAACCAATTGTGATGTAACTTCCCTCAGTTGTCCTGTGTCAGGCATGAAGGCTCCTAATGGCCTAAAAAGACTTTTTTCTATTTGTTTATCCTTAAATGTTAACGTTTTCTGCAAACCCCTATTATATTTTTGTGAAGCCGAAGCGGATAAATATATAGTATTATATAATAACAACCTTTGTATAGTTGTACCGTATGTTTTCGCACACCGTTCATCCGATTAAGGTAAAACTTTTTACAGTTCTATTCGATAATATTCCCAATTTTAAGTTTTCTCACATTGTACTATCCACTGGGCCGTAACAAATTGTTTAGGTACTATAAAATTTAGGAAGGTATTCCAACGGTCGTTATGAAATATTGCATATTTTCCGATGCTTAGAAGCCACCGGCGCTCTGCTTGACTTTTATGGCGATTTGAATGAACTCATATATTTGACGATGTTAATGCTCGATACATTTGGACAAAATTGAAGTTTCTAATATTCAAATATTAAAATGACTGTATTTGTTCGATTAATAATTTACTTTAGATGTGTCTATGATTTTGGTAATCTTAATTGTTTCTTCATACTGACTGTACCTACCCCAGTCTCAACATATACGTGGGCAAAACTGTGGGCGGAAACAAATTTAATAAAAAATAATACACAACTAAAAATCTGACAATAACACACACTGAAGCGTCAATACCGCAATGGTTTACCGGTCACCTAGTGATGTAAGAGTCGCAGGATCGATCCTGCTGCCTTTGGCTATTTTTATCCCCTCTCCTAACACATGTAATAAGGTTAAAAGGAGCAGTAAATAGGAATATTACTAATTTCCTAATTAATTTAGGGTATTGGTAGTATTCATTAAAAAAAAAACAAGTAAATAAATAAATACAAATTTTAAACAAACAGCATTTGAAGTACAACGATGGAATATAAGCTTTAAACGTAATTAGGTAATACCAGACATTATTACATTCAAAGCGCAAAGCAAGTACACGAGCATGCAGGCAGTAATAAATTCTGTCATCTCTTTACTTAACTGTAGTGGATAAGTTTAATCACATTCGAGAGCCTATTTCATTAGATCTAGAACCAATATGACTTCAGTAAATAGCTTTTAGACGGACTATAAGTTTAGACTCAGCAGTGATTGAATTAGCTGACCTAAATTCATTGATAACACTCTTTAGCGCTTAAAACATTTTAGGCTAATGGATTAATAATTTCTTTGGTGGTAGGGGTTTGTGCTAGCCCATCTGGGTAGGTACCACCATTTAATATTCTAAGGCAAACAGCAGTACCCAATATTATTGTGTTCCAGCTTGAAGGAATGAGTTAGTCAGTGCAATTACACATACATAACATTAATTCCCTAGGTTGGTGGCGATGTAAAAAATGGTTTATATTTCTTACAGCGCTATTGTCTATTGGTAACCACTTACCACTTGTCAGAAACTCGTTGAGAATTATGAGGTTTGACCAATTTCGGCCACGGTGCCCAATCTCAAAGGTGACCAGCCAACGCATACACATGATATATGTATTATAGTGCACAAATGTGATCAACGCCCTCACTCAAAGAATACATCAGAACCCCAAATCTAACACGAGTGGAAAAAGTTCAGGCGCAGTACCTTCATGCTTCTCGTAGCGCGAGAGTGTATACTTCCAACTTTTAGACTCCGAGCTATTAATGAGAATTTTTCGATAGAGAAACCCAATAAATTCTAATGACTCGACTTAGTACTGGTTTTGAGCCCAGGAGCTCGGTATCAGCAGCCTTATATATATCCACTTTACCAATGAGGCAATATATGTAGTCTATGCCATACCGGTGTGATACCAGATGCCAGACCAGTGATGAGACCAGTATATATTTATATATTATTTTATTTATCTATTATTTATGCACTGAGGAACGAAATTGTGATTCAATATTTATATACATTGACTATTTTTAATTTATATTTGTATATATTTAAGACCTTAATGTTAATCCTTTTTTTTCTACTTTTTTAACTGAACTTTAAAGCATTAAGACAATAACATACAAGATTTACGCCAGTACTTATTATATACAAATTTATTATATGCGCACTTCCCGTCGTACAATGTATTCTTAAGTAGAAATTTGAATAAGATTCTAATTTTTCGTTTGCAATATAAAGGTTCGGCAAAAACAACGCGTAATTTCGCAATGCACTAAAAATAAACTTGCACTAAATAAGTTGTAAAAAATTTTTACATTAAATGATGAACTATGAAATTCTTCTCCACAGTAATTGAAAATATTTCAATAATCATTCATAAATATAAAACAAAAAAATGCCAATACATTCAATATTAAATCCGCTCAGCAAATAAATAATAAAAGTTGTGACATTGATAAAAGAGTTATTTTACAAAAAAATACAAATACAGAAAGCAATTTAAAATAATGTCTCCGAAGACAGCGGTATTTCAAGTTTATATATTGAGTACTTTTATTCAAAACGTTTTGGGAAGGCTTTTCTGGCTGTCGTCCATGTTTCGAGTTGGCACAATGTACAGTCATATGTTACCGCCCCAAAAAAACGCCGGTTCAGAGGTTCGCGGGATTGAATATATCTAGTTTCAAAATTCGAAATGTTTTTACAATTTCGAACGAACGAACTTTACTCGTATTTCGCTGCAACTACTGTTGAAATTTTATTATTTTCACACATGTATTTTAAATTTTTAATAAAACAAATTATTATTAATTTAACATATCGTTAACAAAGTTATCTATTAATTCAAAATTTAGAGAAGTATACCGATGGCCTAGTTGTAAAAGGAGCTTGTAACTATTACCATATTTTGAAATATAATTTTTATTTATATTTTGGACATGATATTGTATCTACTGTTGGTTGTCCTAATGAAAATAAAATATGTGATGGCAGAAAAATCTGCCACACGCATATCACTTATAAACCTTTAAGGTTCATACTTTGCTATATGATAAGTTAAAAATGGGTCGTATTAATTAAAAGTATATAAGATAAAACCTCCTTTGACTGAAATCTCCAAGCGCACATTAAATATGTAAAAATGTACCCGAATATTTTTACCACAATATATTACCGGCCTCTTCAAGCACGTAGAGCCCGCACCTAATAATTTTCCCTCCTTGTGACTGTATTATTTTGAGCCTCCAAATAATTCAGGTCACGAGTCGAGTCTTGGAAATAGCGAACTGTATCAATGATCTGATTTAATTTTAGAAAATACAAGAGCTGTCACTTTAAATAACTTCAGAATCATATTACCAAACATTTTTTTTTAAGAAATAATTAAACAGGCAAATGGGCTACCTGATTAGTGGTTAGCACTATTTTAGACGTATTTTTTTTAAACAATTCGTTAAATGTGTCATTGACTTTGAAACTAAGTTATTGTGAATGAGTAACACTCACCTTTAAAACAGGAACACAACAAAGTATTGCTGGTCCACAATAAGTGAGTGGTACAAACCCAGAGGGGCTTGCATAAAGCCGGGCACGGTCTACAACCAAAAACCAAAATTTAATATAAACCTTAGTTAATAATCCATCTCAATAAGACCTAATAACCCTCTAGAGCACAGCCTCGAGAAATCTTTACACAAACGCGACATCAGAGTCGAGTGAACTCTGTCTGATCGAGCGCGAAGCAGAGCTCACTGTATTGCAGAAAAGTTTTTAAAATGTGGGACTAAATTCATACATACGTAACGCAAAATTTTTTATTTAAAAAAAATATTTATAGTCAGTCTGAGCCACGATTTCCAAGAAGATGTCTAGCTCGAAGTTCGTATATATTCCTAGAATATGCTAGAACCGAGCTGGTATTTAACTAGCTGATCGCTTTACCCGCGCAAAAATAAATCAAACTTCCAAACCTCATTTTACCCCCTTAAGGATCGAGTTTCGTAAATTCTTAACGGATATCTACACCTTTACGGAACATACCTTCCGAATTTCAATTTTGTTGTTAGTTTTTAAGATTTTTTAATTAATCAGGGAACGTTATTTTGTATTTCATATAAATAGATTATCTAAAATAAGTAAACTAATCTGTTAATGTCTTAATATTATTCTAAGACCTCATTTTTTTAGTAAGGAGCTTAATGAGACTAACACAGAAGTTCCCATTCGTGAGGCATAAATGTTGTAAAACACGAACTAAGCTCGTTAAACTGCTAACGCAGTCTAACATACTTGTCTTTACTTGAACTCGCAGCCTTCAGTATCTAAGTTATAATAATAAATTATTATTTTATCTATAAGCGAGAAGAACATGAGAACCACTCAAAGCTAAGAGATACGTTGTTTTAGTATTTGTAAGATGTGTAATCTAATCTATTTCATCAATATACTGCTAGTCGTATACGCCAGCCATTGTTACAACTCTGCTGTTTTTTTATATACTGTAAAAGCATATCTCCCACATGAAGCGGGGGTGGTCATGTGGGACTCACCAAGAATACAACAACAACAACAGCCTGTAAATTCCCACGGCTGGGCTAAAGGCCTCCGCTCCGTTTGAGGTTTGGAACATATTCCAAGAATACAATGGAATACAATGGAACTCGTCACTTCTTCGATGGACAACACGGGATTTCTTGTGCATACAACAATTAACTCAAACAAAAAAAAGATTACGACTTAATCATATTTACTTCAAAAACTATATGAGTCTGTTACTTAACAAGTATATTCCCTTATCTTTCATTTCTGTAATTCATTTTCGCTGGATATAAAGCATTCGAATACCAAGTTTCTTCTGTTCAAAACAACGTCAATAGGATGAGCTAAGCTTCCTGTTTCCATGAATGCCAACTTCCTGACATCGGACTGCTGCTGAGAATTTATTTACAGACAAACCCAAAGACATTTACTGAGCCAAAACGGGGTTACTATCCAGATCAAAGAAGCAACAAATCCATTAAAAATTTAATAATTAAATAATCCATCAAATAGATAATAGTTCTATACAAAATTTGAACTCAGTATTTCGGGATCTAAAGACTTAAAAAGCTAGCGAATATAAGAAACTAAACAATTATCTATACTTATAATAAATCTGTAGGGAGGTCAATTCTGTACATGAAATATTTTTCCAATGAGAGAGTTGAATTGAGATGAGAGGTTGAAAAGGGGTCGATACTGATGGCAAAAATACAATCAGTAAAATTTTTGTCTGTCTGTCTGTCTGTCCGTATAACCGTTATAGAAACAAAAACTACTCGACGGATTTTAACGAAACTTGGTACAATTATTTTTCATACTCCTGAGCTGGTTATAGTATACTTTTCATCACGCTACAGTCAATAGGAGCAGAGCAGTGAAGGGAAATGTCAGAAAATGGGAGAAGTTACTCCATATTTTAAGCTTCCGTCGCGTGTCCAACCTTAATGGTTAAAGCTACATAGAAATTGTGTATTACGGAAATGTTCTCCTTAAAATTATGTAAAAAATATCCCATGACAGCCTTCGTCTATCTTTTATGGTTGACACACAATAACACGTGTCACAAATACATAAATAAAAAAATACAAATACATAAATACACTAGTAGTTCGAAGCTTTCTGATTAGATTTGTTTATTCCTGCGTTTATAACACTCACAATCATCCCAATTTAAAAAAGTTAACAGTTTTAACTATTCCCTAAAAAATAAGCATAGAAATCGGTATAGAAACACCAAAGTTATAAATGTAATACGCTAATAATAAAGCTATCGTGCGTGAATACTAAATCTATACTACACTACTATATAAATCTCTAGAGTCTGAAGTATTCTTTTTATAATTGACTGACATAATTTTTACCATTTTTAGCATTTTTGTCTGTCTGTATGTTCTGCTATAATTCGAGAACAGATGCACCGTGCATCTTTATAAAAATTGGTATACAGGTAAAACATGTGCTTGCGCAAATGATAGGCTATCTATATACAAAAGTGGATGTGTTTGTATGTGTGTCATCGATAAACTCAAACTATTTGATCGATCATTAAGATTAAATGAATAAAGAGATTATGCTATCCTCATTAATGTAACTCGCTACCAGGTAGCGCTGCGATATAAATATATCTACACCGTTCAAACGATTGTCATGAAAATGAGTACAAGTATTTTTTCAGGGATAAAGTATCACGATGCATTTCTATGCCGATCAACCGAAAAGTATAAAATATGAAATAAAAAATGAAAATCATTGATCATCATTGAATCAAATAATTTATATAAACAGAAACCACCATGCCATAGAAGAAACAAAAGATCGGAACATCAACAATATATGCGCAGCGTCATCCAAAAGAGCTAAGGAAACAACACACAACAAGAAATACGTTTAAAAACAAATAGAATCCGAATTTCTACTTTGAGAGTTGCCAAAACAGTTAGTCAACGTAATGATCAAATTCCGGATCTTCGAACAAGCAACTCCATCAAGAGTTACTGAAAAACCTGACGAGGGAGCCCAACGACTGGATGATCAACGATTAAAATAGACTTAGTCAAGAACTAGAACCAATCTCCATAAATCCCGATGTGATCATTGGTTCAATGAATATAGTATGCCCATATTGTCACGCTATGATGTTTAAAATAAACTGCTGGTATAGTGCTACTCCACTGACAAAATGTATTTACCACAACTGGTTGAACGACCAGAACTTCTACGTTAGGGGAACTACTGAGGAGTCTGAATATTTCCTTAAGCATATTAGAAATTACAATTCTTGCTTTGAAATGATATTATCTCGGACTGTACCTATCAAAATATTCTCACAACAGGCTCTGTGACATCGAAGAGTCATGAGATGGATTTTTTTGCTATCGTATAATGATTAGAGATAATCAATCTAACCATATTCTGAAGTGTCGTCAACTGTTTTAACAATTCATTGTCGACATGTACGCTATGGTCGAGCACGAAAGATTAAACTACATTCTATACAACCAATCAAAACTCTGAGCCAAAGAGTACATTTATTTACGCAATACATTATCGACTGATAAAGTAGCTGCTGGTGCTGGTTTGATGCAAACTTTTACAGACTATATAAATTTAATTAAAAATTTCATCGTACCTATATAACATCGTATAAGTTTATCTTATATAACATCGTATAAGTTATGACCGATCTGCAGCCTATCGTGAACATCATTGAAGAAGATGAAATAGATGACGAATATTATTTTTTTTTTTTAAGAGTTCGATTAGATCTCGCATGTTTCTTTATTTGTTTCTTTATTATTTATATATTGTTGATGATCAGTAATTAATTAGAAAATGAAAAATTAAAAATTTATTTTTCTGCGACTAATGCCCAGCGAAGCGGGCGGGTATAGCTAGTAAATAAATAATTTTCTGGCTATAAAAATAATAATATTATATACCTGTTTAATATTATAAGACGTTTATGATAATGAAAGTGAGTTCGTTTATTTGTTTGTTTATGAGGGTTTCAAGCCTTAAGTACTCAAGCAATTACCATGAAATTACAGAGGTACCTAACTTTACCTGACCCCTCAAAAGCAGATGAACTTTTGAATAATTCTTCTAATCTAAAAATTACTGCATTAAAATATTATTTAACACGTATAAAATACACAATGCAAATTTGTTCATATCTCAAATATTTTACGTTATAGAACAAACGAACTTTAACAAAAGTTTTCAAATATATTGCAAGTTACATCTCGCTGTACTCGAAATACCGAAATAAGGTCACATGCTAAGCTGAACGGCGACACGCTCTTGAAGATTTCACAACGAAGGTTACATGCGCCTATACACCACTGCCTCTATGCATTTCTATATCCGAATATGAATCGCATTGTATAAGAAACAATCAAATGGAAAACCCAATTTAGTGTTCATATTAATAAGCACCACGCTATTTTATAAAAGGGTATAAGTACACAATTTTGGTCTTTTAGTTTAAACTTTATTAAAAAGATATTAAATTTATTTTTCAGAAACGCGCTTAAATTATTTATAACGAATTGAACCAATATACAAAAGAATATATGATCCACTTATAAAATGAAAGTAAAAAGACATAATATATTGGGTATCTTTTGCAGACCTTGATATATTATATTAAAAAAAATCGATTCGAATTCTCGCTGCACCAATCAGAGTAACCCAATGGCATATCGGGTATGTATTACTTTTCTCGGTATTTTTATACTGAGCAAAACTACATATAATATTATGTATCTTAGCGATTTTTCACGAACCCCGTTGTCGCAATTTAAATGGCCGACAGATATATGGACATTTTGTTTAAGAATAACAGTTTAACGTGAAACATTTGCGTTTTTCTTATAACATTATTCTATTAAAATAAGTGCAATTATTGATATGTTATCTCTTTGATTATTTATATATGGTAATCAATTTCTTGAGCATACATTTTAAGCCATGATGGCCCAGTGGTTAGAACGCGTGCATCTTAACCGATGATTGCGGGGTTCAAACCCAGGCAAGCACCACTATATGTATTTGCTTAATTTGTGTTTATAATTCATCTTGTGCTCGGCGATGAAGGAAAACGTCGTGAGGAAACCTGCATGTGTCTAATTTCATCGAAATTCTGCCACATGTGCATCCAGCAACTCACATGGGAACAGCGTGGTGGAATATGTTCCAAACCCTCTCCTTAATAGAAGAGGAGGCCTTATCCCAACAACAACAACAACAGCCTGTAAATTCCCACTGCTGGGCTAAAAGCCTCCTCTCCCTTTGAGGAGAAGGATTTATCCCAGCAGTGGGAAATTTACAGGCTGTTACTTTAATTTACTTTTTTTACATTTCAAGCAACAATTGATTCGATATCAATCGTGTTTTGACTTTTTAGATATGTTGCCAGAACTTCTTTAAAGCGATACATAATTAATCTGTATTGTAATATTTCGATTTAGCAAGTATGAGATTATTTTATTTATGCGGATACGTTTTTTTATTATACGTTGAATACTTATCACGTTGGCTGCGGCCTTAAATTTTTTTTTTCATTGCTGCACATGCACCGCGTAACGATTAGGAAACTAAAACTCGATAGGATGCAATCGAATATTATTTTATCAGTGCGGTACGTGGTTAAAGAGACCCCGTATGTACACTATAGCATTCAGTTTTAACAAACATTATGATGTTTGTTGATAAATATATCTATCACTTTCCTACATATCAAATAGATGTTACGGCCTCCGCACTACTGAGGAATGTATGTTTTTCTTAACCGCACCGCACAAGACACATACGAGGCGTATTAGACCTCGCTCCCCATTGAACATGTTAATAATAATTATCACATCCGCTGAAATACATTTACATGCAAAAAGTGCAAATCATACGTTTAGCTTCGTAATAACAATGTGCCACAGCTATATTACAGATTTTATGTCCCTTAAGCCCTTTAATTACAATGACGCTTTATGCGGTAATAAAGTTCAGTGTTTACCGGTTGAACAATTGATGGGGGTGTTAACTACTCATATGGGATAAAAATGCTTCACTATTGGTATCGTGTATAGGTACACCGTGTTTGCTCCTACATATATTTCGTCTCTTGGGGGGGATATCACAGGATCGCTTGCGCATACTTCCTAATGTATATATAACGGAGTCAAATGAGAACCTCGTTATTGGTAATTAGATGGAATATTATCTCTTTCAAAACCGATTATTCTCTTTTTATATGTTTGGTAAAACCTTATTTTTTCTAATGACGGCTGTCGACCTGTGACCGACGCTACTCAAGTCGCTGCCGCTCCCTCTACTTTGCTCAAGAGTACCATAGACGACAGCAAGATTCTTGTAAGTATCAGATAATGCAATAGAGGGCACCTGCGACGTATATATACCGTGACGTCGAAATGGTTGGCCCAACTTTGTGAACCAATAGCCTGTAACTGGTTTACGGTCTCTTCTCCTTTAGAGGAAAAGGTTTTGTCACAACGTTCCTCCAACGTACTTTAGTTTCCTCACTATCTTTTTGTAACAAATAATGCATATGAATCTACTATACCTACTAATATTAGAATCGAACTACCAATTATTATCTCTACTGTATTTTAATATCCGAGCAATCTTGACTCATTATTTAAAAACATTCTTAGAACATTCTTCATGAAATATAATAAAAAATGATATAATTAAGCCTTCAAAATACGTATGAAATTATAATAAGCGAGGTGTAGTTGGGCAAAGCCGAGGGAACGAATGTAAATAGTTAATGTAATTAGGGATCAAGTGTCCGACCCAGATAGTGCTTGTTTATTTTACATCGCTTACGTTATGACATTATTAAAACAGTTCATTTTTGTTTACAGCGGTGTGCTAAGACTAGACTGTTTAAATTCGTAGCTTTTTACTAATTACGGCTCTGTAGTATATTAGAGTTGTCTTTATCAATGCAACGCCATAAGGTAAAATAAATATTTAACAGGTCTCACATAATAGATCTGTTCTCGACTTCGCTTTGGCATTTGATTTGACACAACTGGTCACCTCGCCAACGCGAATACCGGACGTGGAGGATCATACACCTTCCCTGTTGGACCTTCTGCTGACTTCGCATCCGGATGGCTATCAGATTATCGTCGAACCCCCTATGAGCTCGTCGGACCACAGTAGTACAGGAGTACAGTGCCTTTTACGGGCACTACAAGTCAGCAGATTGGGATGGGATGCGGTCCTACTTTGCATCTTACCCGTGGGGGCGGGTTTGTTTCTCGAAGGATGATCCGAGCGTTGTTGCTGACTCTGTCGCCGATGTGGTGCTTCAGGGTTTAGAACTTTTCATTCCATATTCTACGGTACCCATTGGTGGCAAGTCCCGGCCCTGGTTCGGTCGTTTCTGTAAAACGGCTTCACGCCGAAAATTGGAACGCTACCAAGACTGGGCTAACGCATCGGCGTCTCGTGATGCAAACACCAGCACATTCCGAAAGGAATATAACTCTGCCTCTAGGTCCTTCAAAAGCGTGATTTCTGAAGCGAAGTCGAAGTACATTGGCAGAATTGGTGAGAGACTGGTGCCCTTCAGGAACACGTGCGTTCTGGTCCTTCGCTAAGGCTATCCTAGGGAATTTCTGTCAGCCTTCCTTTCCATCTCTGCACAGGGATGGTGAGTCATTGGCCCATACCGCGAAGGAGAAGGCCGATCTTTTAGGCTCTCTCTTCGCGTCGAACTCGACTCTGGATGACCAAGGAAAGTCACTACCATCAATTCCGCGGTGTGATACAACGATGCCAGAGTTAAAATTTCGGCAAAGTGTAGTTCGTAAAGCACTTCTTTCCTTGGGCATTCACATAATAAATATAGCAAAGTTTGCTCATTAACCGCTAAAAAAACACCATTTGACGTATTTCCACGATTTGAGAACATCCCGATAGCCGCTACAGGTAGTATCGGAATACTTGGCGTTGATATTTGGAACACCGTTCAGTTCCGTGGTCAAATGGAAGGCAAAGCCAAATTGGCTTCAAAAAAGCTCGATGTGCTCAGCAAGGCGAGACAGTATTTCACGTCGGCCCATCGCCTAAAACTTTACAAGGCGCAAATTCAGCCTCACGTGGAGCACTGCTCTCACCTCTGGGCGGGTGCTCCCCAGTACCAGCTCCTTCTATTTGACCGTATCCAACGTAGAGGGGCTCGAGTTATCGACGATCAAGCCCTTTCCAGCCTCCTTGATCCTTTGACTTTGCGTAGAGATGGATGGATCACTCTGCATCTTCTACCGAATTTTTCACGGGGAATTTTCCGAGAAATTGTTGAGATCAATCCCGGCTGCTGGATTTCACCTTCGGACATCTCGTAAAAATTCAAAGTTTCACCCGCACCACCTTAATAATAATAATCCATTTCTGCCTCCCACAACCACTTTGTGGGACCAGCTTTCGACCGCGGTTTTTCTGAACGGATACGACATGGGAACCTTGAAGAAAAGAGCGTACTCCTTCCTCAAAGGCAAGGTAGTCACTTTCCATCAGGTGAGCCTCCTGCTCACATGAGCCTTTGCCACCTATCACATAAAAAAAGAAACAATGACCCCCCCCCCCCGCTTCTGTCTGTATGTTCGCGATTTTCATGCGGTTTTCACTAAAAGACAGAGGGATTCATAAGGAAGGTTTAGACATATAATTTATTATGGTTTTTTGTAAAACGTTGTAATGGAACGACAAGTGTTAAACTTATCAAAAAGAGAGAAAAAAAGGATTACAATAAAAGGTGAATTTTTAAAAAAAGAACTTCCACCCGTGCGAAGTTAGGACGGGCTGCTAGTAAATAATACCACTATTAATCCATCATAAGCATCAAAGTTTTGGTCCATCTGTTATAAATTCGATTGCCCACGATAATAATTATGGAAACAATGAAAATACTTTTGTTACGAACATAAAAGTTCGAACAGAAACGTCAGAAGTTAGACAAGTTCTATATTTAATCAGCCGGTTACACATCAAACTTGTACAACTTACCCCCTTGCTAGACAGTTCCCTGTGTGTAACTGATGAGGATCATGAAGTAATATAATTATGTATTAACATGATTTTTTTTAAAAAAAACCAGCGACCCGCCCTGACTTCGCACGTGTGCAATACTGATACTAAATATATTACAGGTTTTTTCTTGTTTTTTTTACTAGATTGTCCACGTACGTACATATTATATACAAAAACCATCCTCTTGAATCACTCTATCTATTTAGAAAACCACATCAAAATCCGTTGCGTAATTTTAAAGATAAAAGCACACATAGAGCCAGACAGCGGTAAACGACTTTGTTTTGTACTATGTATGATTCATATAACCAGTATTAAAAAAAGAAAAGTTTGATCTATTCGAAATCTTTCAGAAATTAATTTCATCGAAGCACTGCTAATTTGATATGATGAAAAATGTTTCTTAGAGTATCAACCATCATCTATACTAATATTATAAATGCGAAAGTGATTCTATTTGTCGGTCTGCGTTCCACCACCGGCATTGAACCTACCACAACCGTCGTACAGTCAAATATTGACGATGTCGTCCGGTCGATTTCGGTCACAGCGACCAGTCAATTACACTGGACATATTATAGAGCACGTGTGTGCGTAAACACTCACACAGCTGCATTTTCTATTTCATCACTCTAATCTGATATGATGGCAAACAGGCGTAAGCTGTACGTGCTGTACGATGCACGCACACTTCCAAATTTCAGACTACAGGCTGTTACTGAGAATTCTTCTTCAGAAAAATCCAATAACTTTATATCGGCCTGACTTCGAATTTGAGCCCAAAGCTGGGATCTATTGCTTAAAATTAAGTTACGAGACCAACGAGGCGATCAAAATATTATCTATACTATCAATTCAAATATTGAGACATAGATAATATTACAACTATTTACGAATATGATATATTCCTAAAACCACAAACCTGCTCCTACTTTTACCCCGTATAAATATGAACAATTTCGGAAATGTTTTGCCCCCAAAGCGTGAAAGATAAACACACATTAACCGAGAGCAATATTAGTGTTGCTTATCTGAATTTCAATCTGAACTCTTCATCCACATATTCTTAATTCTAGGCACTATCGTCTATCGAATTGTTTATAAACCACATGAAAAATTAATTGATTTTAATTGCGTCTGTCATTTCATTAAATTGTTTAATTTAATTGAGACAAACGCAAATATATAATATCCAAATACTAAACATTGTGAGTCATAGCGGAAAAACAGTCAAAATTGGGACCGATTTTAAGAAACTAACCGTATATTTGCATTTTTGGAAAATCAATGTTCTTAGCCTTCAAAATTGTCACGTGGTCAGCATGAACTTCCTTCTAATTTATTTGACATCGACAACTCTCAAAAGAAAAATCAAAAAGCCTTTTTTATTATAAATAATTATATATAATTGTTAGTGATTATAATAATGAATAATTTAACTTAAGGTTCAACAATTTTAATTTATGTTAAGTTATGTTTTAATTTCTTTTTGAGAAGCATGGCTTGTGTTCAATGATATGTCCTTCCAAATCTCATACATAATCAAAAGAGCCCTTTTCAACACGGGTTGACAGGGGACCAAATATCATGAACCTAATTTAAATTTTAATGTGCCTTTTTCACTTATTAATTATATTATCCAAGTAGTAACCTACCTGCCTTAGTCAAGGATTTATTCTAAGATATTATACGAGTACATTACGATATTAAAATGAAGCTATAATATTTTCATAATAATGGCAAAGAACATGATTCGATAAATCTTATACAAGACTCTACAGAGGAGTAAAAAGTGTGAAGCCCTTATTTCCGAATAGAGCATTTAAATTTTATCGTTTAATTAATTTTTATATTATTAGTTAGATTAAAATACTAACTAACTCGGTGGTAGGGCTTTGTGCAAGCCCGTCTGGGTAGGTACCACCCACTCATCAGTTATTCTACCGCCAAATAACAGTACTCAATATTGTTGTGTTCCGGTTTGAAAGTGAGTGAGTCAGTGTAACTACAGGCACAAGGGACATAACATTTTAGTTCCCAAGGTTGGTGGCATATTGACGATGTAAGGAATAGTTAATATTTCTTACAGCGTCATTGTCTATGGGTGATGGTGACCACTTACTATCAGGTGGCCCATATGCTCGTCCGCCAACCTATACCATAAAAAATAACTATTGAGAATTCCTGTTCCTCAATAAATCAACGTCCGAAATCCAAATTCGAAATTAGTCACATTAAATATCAAGTTATTTAATTACAACCTGAAATATGTCAATTCCACATTTTAACAGCGTACTTGAAAATGTTATGATATTTTGGTTAATATTAATTTTGCACACGAACAAATCAAATTAAATAGAACACTTTCTATTTTTTATATTCAATTACTATTAGAAATATGCGAATACGATATTTTTTAACCGGCAACACATTTTATTTTAGATCCGTTTAAATAATTCATTCAGAAAGTCGACAATCCTGCATTTCACAAACCATTACGCAGCATAATAACGAGCTAAATTTATCTCCTAACATGAAGTTGGGATGCTGACAACACTGCATTTTGTTGTTTTGAGGCGTCGACATGACCGTAAAAAAAACAAATGACTGGCCAGTTACAACACAAAAAAATATTTCAACTTTAAAAAAAAAAATACGAATACCATAAAATTTATGCAACATAGCAAAATAAATAAATCACGTCAATGTAAAAGCTTTATGCATATACATACATACGTCCTGACTGCAAATCTATAAATTATATCAAGAATAATTAAGCATTTCTAATCATATTATGCTGAATATCGTGATCTGCTTATTAATAAATACATTTTCATTATATTGTAACATTTATTAAGATTATAATATCGATATTATTTGTTTTTTATTTACAAAATATCAATTTAACTAAATTATTATTTACCGTAGACAATTCAAGTTTTTCAGTATAGCTTAATCAAATTTGCTCGAAAATTCAACACATTTAAATTTGTGACACATTTAATGCTTGAAAGCGTCACAAATCCGTTTGGATATGATTTGAATAAAGAATAATCGAACGTTAAATATAGTTACGTATTTCGCATTTCCCGCCAAAACAGTTACAGCATAGATAGACATAACAGAACATAATATGAACAAATAAACGTCAGTATAAAAATGTGTTCTAATTTTGAATTACTGAATTCAAATATTAAATAACGAAATCTTTAAACCAAGGATTTCGTTCACAGACTAAAAATGTGAAATTGTTTGTGAATGTGTCAGTTGCTAGGTTTTTCTCGTTCCTTCGAGAATTTAACCTAGTTTTGAGTGTCGAGTGAGTTGAAATTTTAATGCTTTACTTAAATGTCTAGCGCACTTCTAGAAACTGTAAATTATGCCACTTGAACTCTGTATCCAGTTAAAAAAAAATAACCATCTCAAAAATAAGCTAACTAGCCCGCAGATGTTCCACTACTGGGATGACGATATCTGTTCTTATGAGTATTAGGTTTTTTCGGGCGTTCCAACACCCCGCTTTATGCGGTTTTGACGCATATTTCTGTCCGAAAAATGCAGGTTTCCTTATGTTATTTTCCTTACCGCCAAGCACGAGAATTATTATTAAACATAAAATACAGTTCCGTGTAGGAATTTATTTCGTATTATCCCATTCCTATTATTTCAGATAGTTTCAGTTAAAAATAAATGAATTATATTAATAAGAAATTATAAAAGAAAAAAATGCAAGGTATAAGTTTGCCTTTCTTTATAGGCTATTATTTAGTATTAAGTGTTATTACAACCAACCAATAGTTAATATAATACTTAATTATTACTTTTTGGTTAAGCAAAAACAAAAATTATAATAAACATTAATTTTCTCGGCTTCGATTAGGGTAACGGAGCTCCATAACATTGGTTATTTAGTATTTTTGTGTTCCGGTCTGAAGAGTGATTTAGTCACTATAACAAACGGCATAAGGAACATAATAGCATAGCTCAAAGGTTGATTGTGAATTATTTATCTTTGATAAGAATGGTAAATATAACAGTAGCATCAGATGGCCTGATATCCCGTCCAGCCTTTTGTTTATGCACATACTTGTACCTATTTGGAAAAAGTTGCTCAAACTACACGCGGTTATATTCGCAAAGATCTGTACATCTCATCGTAGATATCTTATTTATTCTAAAACTTTTTATGAATAAACGGATTATCTGAAACAAAAACACATACATACAAATCGGTATGATATATCTTCAAGTTAACGCGCATGAACAAACTTGTCAGCTTTATATAATAATAAAGATTTCTCCTGCAAAACTCTGTTTTGCAAATAAATTATTGTTTATAAACTAATAAATCATAGACTGTTTTGTAATGCTCAACTGAAAAACGATTAAACCGAAGTAGGTACATAAATCTTTAACCAGAAGATGCAGCGCGAACCTACGTAAAATATTATTATAAAAATCGCTTCGCTATCCCACCCAGTTTAAATTCTATAAAAGTTAACAAGCGTGAATATCATGTTCTTGTTGTGTATAAATAAAGTTATCACTTAGTAAAATATATTTTATATTATAATATTTTCTAGAAATTTTGAGATACTATAAATTTATTATATACTTACAGCGCGTTTTTCTATTGATATTCTACGAACAATATCGTTAATTGTAGGATTAAGTTATAAAACTCAATAATACTCAACCACATTGTGATCTGCAAGAAATAACGAGCCACTTGTAATAAAGAACTTACGGCAATACGAATTTATTGTTAAATAAAATAATACAAAAACGAATAACATGAAATATTCTGTTAAAAGTTCAACAAGCAATAAAAATGTATGTTTATGGTTAGATTTAATTTTTTTTTTTTTTGTTCATCAATAAAACTTATTCAGTGTTTTTTATAAATTATGATAAGTACCAGAAATACAAAGATAGAAAAAAATATTAAGAATATTTTTTTTTAATATACGTTTCAAAACTCAAACTAAAATTACTTTATTCAATATAGATTTGTTACACTTTCTTATTGATGGTCAATTGAAACAGTACCACCGGTTCGGAAAAGAAAATACCCTGACTGGAGAAGAACTGGTGTAAGAAACTCAGCGGTTTTTTTTTGTCTCATATATTTGTTTGAGAATGATTTCGTATCAAATTTGTACTGAAAAATTAATTATAATAAATAAACTAAATTTATTAAATCAGTCCTAAACCGAATCTACATATTTCAAATTATATTACAAATATAAACAGAACCGAAGTGTAAAATTTCAGTTCAAATTGTTGTTTGTTACGAATATTAAATTCAATTGCAAGATTTGAGCCACACAAACTGACAGATGTTATATAATCTTGTTTCTGGATATATGACTAGAAAAGCCGCATTTATGGTAACAAATTTTAAAAAAGGAACTTTATGATATATATGTAACTTGAGGAGATTGATAAACATACGCGTTTTTCCAACTTTTTGCACCTTTTTGAAACTCAACTTTTTGAAGTTCAACTTAAAATAAATTTAATTATTATTCATTGAAATAGACTAATACGAGGTCATTTAAATCGATATTTTACTATCAAATTATATTCGACAAGTTATCATCGATAGGCACAAATATTCGACCCGAAAGAAACAACAGAAAATTGTAGTGATTCTTCAGCACCAATTAAATTACATCAAGTAAAAATGTAAAGTAACAGCCTGTAAATTTCCCACTGCTGAGATAAGGTCTTCTCTCCCATTAAGGAGAGGGTTTGGAACAGATTCCACAACGCTGTTCCAATGCGGGTTGGTGGAATGCACATGTGGCAGAATTTCGATGAAATTAGACCCATTCAGGTTTCCTCACGATGTTTTCCTTCACCGTCAGCACGAGATGAATTATAAACACAAATTAAGCACATATATATAGTGGTGCTTGCCTGGATTTGAATCCACAATCATCGGTTAAGATGCACGCGTTCTAACTAATGGGCCATCTCTGCTCTTTAAATTACATAGATATCAAAATCAATATGAGACTTTATGAAATTCGTCTTGCATTTTTTGCAATCAATTCTGTCGATACAATGTCATCTTATGATACAAATTTTACTGTGAGTGTTTTATTGTTAAGATCTTTGAGCTTTGTTCAACAAGAGGGATTGCTTGATTACATATATATGAATTTTAAACCAAATTAGCATTTATCATTTTCATCATGGCCGTACAATAGTTTTTAAATTTAATTATACTTACTATTTAGCTATACTTTACATGTATACATATGCAGTGTTTGTAATATTAAAATAACCACATTTTACACGGTATACATACCAATATTGTATTTTTTTTTGTCTATCTGTCTGTTAAAACTGAATAATCTCTGGAACTACTAGACCTAGACCTAGACTAGACCGATTTTGACGGGACATTCACTTGCAGAAAGCTGATGTAATAAGGAGTAACTTAAGCTACAAAAATAACTTTATGTCAAATTTAAACACGCACAAAGTTGCGGACACAGCTAGTTTGTGGTTATATCCTAAAATGTGTTATTGTTGAGGCCACCAGATGTCAAGCGTCTATCGATTAGGTCCCAACATTCATATTCCCTTATTGTTTAATTAATACAACCTTAAAGTTTAAAGTTACTTGGTAGATCCTTATTAGCAATACCATTGTTAAGTTATTCGCACCTTACTGCCTAATAGTGTAGTTTTGTATTAGCATGTTCGCAAATTGTCATCAGAAATTCTGAAAATATTCGAATGAAATTCTGCAAATTTTTAATGTCAAATAGCTATATTTAGCATGTTTTTGTTCCGGTTTGCATAATGATTGAGTGTTATTTTAAGCGCGAAAAACATCTTTATTTACATGGTTAAAGCAAAATGAACAGCATGTAAGGATGTGGTTAAGTTTCAACCAGATTCCTTTTCATAAAACGATGAACAATTTCTATTCGAAATAAATACAACTTTTTTTTTTAATTTCAAAAGTAAACTTATTCATTACATTAATGTTGTAAGGCAAACCAAATTTAATGAATATCGATCGCCTTTTTCCACCAACTGTAATCGTAGATGTATTGATTTTGTAACCAACAGTAATTTTCGAGGTCAAAGAATTTATTGATTTAACCGGCGACGTCTCTGATTGAATAAATAACAAGAACGCAACGTAATTCCAAAAGACTTACACATTACATTTACACCCTTTTAAAGTGTTGCAATGTCTCTTATATATATATATATATATATATATATATATATATATATATATATATATATATATATATATATATATATATATATATATACATATATATATCATACAAATACCTTCATAAAAACCATGAGAAGTAAAAATAAACTTTACAAGAAAATTATGTCAAAGCAAAGTGGGAATGGTGCTGTTAATTTCTTATACAGAATATCAGAAAGAGAATGAGAGTGAAATTAATAGAAAAAAAATTAGAAATAAATGATAACGTATGATATAATGATTTTGAATGAATATATTATAGTATCTGTGCATCTGGCATCTAGAGTGACACACATTGCGGAGCGCGACAAAATGAAATAAATTTACGCGCGATGAAGATGGTGTATGTGTGTGTGTGTGTGTGTGTGTGTGTGTGTGTGTGTGTGTGTGTGTGTGTGTGTGTGTGTTTGTGTGTGTGTGTGTGTGTGTGTGTGTGTGTGTACAGCCAGCTAATAATTAAAATATAATATTTTTTGTCTTTTTTTTTTTGGCAGACGAGCATATGGGCCACCAGATTAGTAAGGTAAATTAGTAACCCATAGATAATGAAGCTGCAAGAAATATTAACTACTCCTTACATCGTCAATGTGCTACCAACCTTAGGAACTAAGATGTTATGTCCCTTGTGCCTGTAGTTACAGTGGCTCACTCACCCTTCAAACCGGAACACAACATTTGAGAACATTCCGATAGCCGCTACAGGTAGTATCGGAATACTTGGCATTGATATTTCGAGCCTCGTTCAGTTCCGCGGTCAATTGGAAGGCAAAGCCAAATTGGCTTCAAAAAAGCTGGGTGTGCTTAGCAAGGCGAGACAGTATTTCACGTCGGCCCATCGCCTAAAACTTTACAAGGCGCAAATTCGGCCTCACATGGAGTACTGCTCTCACCTCTGGGCGGGTGCTCCCCAGTACCAGCTCCTTCCATTTGACCGCATTCAACGTAGAGCGGCCCGAGTTATCGACGATCAAGCCCTTTCCGATCTCCTTGATCATTTGGCTTTGCGTAGAGATGTTGGATCACTCTGCATCTTCTACCGAATTTTTCACGGGGAATGTTCCGAGGAATTGTTCGGATTAATCCCGGCTGCTGAATTTCACCTTCGGACATCTCGCCAAAATTCTAAGTTTCACCCGCACCACCTTGATGTCCGAAAATCCACAACAGCGTGATTTCTCAGACATTTTCTGCCTCGCACAACTACTATGTGGAACCAGCTTTCGCCGGCGGTTTTTCCGAACCGATACGACTTGGGAACCATCAAGAAAAGAGCGTACTCCTTTCTTAAAGGCCGGTATCGCACCTGCAAGCCGCCTGGTGTTGCAGATGTCCATGGGCGGTGGTAGTCACTTTCCATCAGGTGAGCCTCCTGCTCGTTTGCCACCTATGCCATAAAAAAAAAATTAAAAAAATAAAAATAAATAAAAAAAAAAAAAAAAAAACAATACTGAGTACTGTTATTTGGCGGAAGAATAATTGATGAGTGGGTGGTACCTACTCAGACGGGCTTGCACAAAGCCCTACCACCAAGTAATTTTTCAACGTTTCATCTTACGTTACAACATGAAAATTACAGTAAAAAGAACGAATAATTAACAATCATATTAAACAAATGAAATACTTGGCAATGAAACATTTAATTAAACCACACTAAATTATATTTATCCATTGGTAACATATACCGTAATTTGAATATAGAACAAACGACTGCAAACTGCGATAGGAAGTTCAATGGATAGTAATTAGCGAGAGCACCTCGTGGATGGCGCATCAAACTGATTAGCTGCAGTCAAGTTAAAAGCGGATTCGCTTCGGCTGAATCTTTTTACTATTTCATCTGATCTCAATATCCCCAGAGGATTCCACTAAAGCTAGTAAACTTTTTATTCGAGTCCTAAAAAAAAATATTGTCAGGTTCTTTTTTTAAATTCGTAATCGTCTAAAAATATCAGAACATCGCTGCCTCGCTGGTTCAAAATAAAATAGCATAGAATTTTCTAAGCGGTTAAGGAAGCAAGGAATTTTGGCACATGTTTGCACCAACCGTAGGGCGTGTTATTTATTCCATATTTTATTTTGGCTTGCCTTTAAAATTACCTTATACAAAATTCCATGGCGCAATTCTGGTTTCCTAAGTGCAATTACTTTTACTTTATAGCAGCGATTATATATGTTTTTTTTATCGTAATAGCTAGGCACACTGGCAAGTGGGCCAGCTGATAATAAGTCATAAACATTATGTTAAAAGACTTTCTATTTCGCTCCAAACTACGTAATAACACCTGTAGTATATAATTTCCTTCGTCGTTTAATTTTCCCCTTGAGTTAAGTCCGTATACTTTTGTTGGTTTTTAGTATTTTTTTTCTGTTATAATTAACGTGTTGGTAGGTTTCTGGTAAGTGGAGTTGATATCAAATGACGGACTTTCACGAAATTCCAAAACGAGTTATATGTATATCAAAGCTAAACAAATTACCTCTTATTAGCCAAAAATACTTTTCAAAACGAATAGCAGCCGTTCTTCCATCGGAATAGATAAGACAACCTATATTTATATTAAAAGCACAAAATTGTGACCAACGAAAACCAAAATATATCTACACAATCTTCTGAAATAAGCCCAACGAAAGGATCCGATCTTATTAAACACGTATTACTATAACTGTTGCTAAGGCTGCGTGAAAAGATGCGTTCCTATTACTAGTTATCTACAACCCTGTTTCAAAAGAATATATACATATATCCCCACAGTGGCAAAACAAACCTTAATAATATGAAAGATTTTTTGGATAAATGTAAACAACAACAACAAAAATAGCCTGTGCTTTTCCCACTGCTGGGCTAAAGCCTTCTCTCCCTTTGAGAAGAAGGTTTAGAACATATTCCACTACGCTGATCCAATGCGGGTCGGTGGAATACACATGCGGCAGAATTTCTACGAAATTTGACACATGCAGGTTTCCACACGATGTTCTCCTTAACTGTCGAGAACGAAATGAGTTATAAGCACAAATTAAGCACATGCATATTCAGTGATGATTGATTGAAAACTGTAAAATTCCCATTCCATTCTAATAAAATAATATGGTCAAGTTTACTAGTCACATTTCTTATAAAATTTTGTTATTGCAATATTTGTTAAATACAAAAACAATATTCATAACAATTTAAACCGCTAATCCCCACTTATAAACTTTGTTGAAAATGCCAAGTTTTAACGAGACGATCGTTCGGTCAAACGACGCTGATTATTAAACAAACTTTAGAAATCCCTCAGGAAATTGATGCTAAAGTTTTAAATTTTTAGTGTGACCATATGACAGAAGGCAAGTTTATTTTCAACACGTCCTCATAAAAATATATTAAAAAACCTGTGTGTGTAACAATATTCTCATATTCGTTGTTATTTTAAAGATTAATAATGGCATTTTTACATGTCAGCGACATTAAAAAACCTCTTAGGAAGTACGTTTGGAGGCGCCCTGTACAAAGTATAAGTTACTAGTACTAAGAAAATTTTTGTATGCGAAATTACATAGTGATCAGTTAAGTGGTTAAAACGTGTAAACGTAACATACAAAAAAACTCATTTTTCATTTATACCATTAATTAGGATGTCATAATTTTAGGGTATAGTGCTCAGAAACTCATACAGTAAGCTAATAGAACTCAATGTTTTACGTCATTGAAATAGTTCTAAGCGGTGCAATTCTGTATGAACTCACTTCATAACTAAGTTAGGAAATGTTGAAAACCAAAGTACGCTTCGATTATTTAAATGTCTAAAAATACTGTCAATGCTGATAATGCAAAAATACTGTAAAAGCTGAGAACGCGTATAATAAAAGCGGGTAACATTTATAGAATAAGTTCACGCACGCACACACTAACACGCTAGTAACTGTATGACTTTGGTGTCAAGCGTTGCTACAACGCACACCAACATAATAAAACAGGCACGTTCGTTTTAATTTCCATTGCTTAATTTGTGTTTATATTTCGTCTAGTGCTCGGTTGTGAAGGAAAACATCGCGAGGAAAACTAATGTGAAGTAACAGCCCGTAAATTTTCCACTGCTGGGCTAAAGCCTCCTCTCCCATTAAGGAGAGGGTTTGGAACATATTCCACCACGCTGCGCTGTTACAATGCGATTTGGAGGAAAACAGTAGGTACCTATTTCAACGTAATTCTACCAACCTGCATCGGACCACTGTAGTGGAATATGCTCTAAACCTTATTCTCAAAGGAAGAGGAGGCCCAAAGGCCCAGCAGTGGGAAATTTACAAGCTGTTGTTGTTCGTTTTATTTCTTTTGTAGTACGACACTCTTGATATATAAATAATCTACTAATATACGCTGCTTTCAATCGCATATCCATTATATGCTACAGTTATCGCATATGACTGACTGACTGACATACGTTTAACATATCACTTCCCGACATTTCAATTCACGGTCACCACTGAGTCTTGTATTTGTGTTGACAGACTATAAGGATTAGGTACCTAGATTTATTTTAAGTTTCCCTAAAAGACATATAATCTTCATATCATCATAGAATTGTTTAAAAAAATAGTTTAAATAAAATAAAAAAATCCTATTAAATTGAAGCAGTTGCTCAAAGAATATAATTTCAAATACCTTAATGTAATTATAAATAATGTATACAAAGACTACAGATCATTTAAAAACTCCAATAAGTGTGTATTCAGTATGGAATAGAAACCCTCGAACAATGAAGGGTACAAAGTGCCTTGCTATTTCTACAATCTTAAACGGAAAAATAGATTGCCCTGGCTTATTGTCAATCTTCTCTACAAGTGTCCATAATAATATTCGAGAAAGCGTCACAATCGCCTTCCGCACATACCGAAATACGCACACTATGCTAATAATAATTCTGTAATTCAACGCTTGTCACGATCTTTTTTTTATGATATAGGTTGGTTGGCGGACGAGCATATGGGCCACCTGATGGTAAGTGGTCACCATCACCCATAGACAATGACGCTGTAAGAAATATTATATTATATTATAAATATTAACTATTCCTTACATCGTCAATGCGCCACCAACCTTGGTAACTAAGATGTTATGTCCCATGTGGCTGTAGTTACACTGGCTCACTCACCCTTCAAACCGGAACACAACAATACTGAGTACTGTTATTTGGCGGTAGAATATCTGATGAGTGGGTGGTACCTACCCAGACGGGCTTGCACAAAGCCCTACCACCAGTGAACTGGAATCGTAATAGTAATCTGGACCTCTATGCAAATAAAAATGCATCGCAACACACACATTAGAATTGTAAATACGTTTGATTACTTATATACAAATATATAAAATAAATAAATAAATGAAAGCTATTCACTTAAAATCATTTTGAAAAATTATTAATGTGATTTTTATACGTTATTAAATGTGTAAGGATATTTTGTTACTTTCAACTTTTAAGTAGTAAGTTATTATGAATTTTTGGACATTTTTAAATATAGTCATTACTTTAAAATAACACTGTCAATAGAAATAAATTCGACGTTATTATCTCCTACCCGGTTATCTAAACAAAAGCTATTCACAATTCAAAATAAAAATGTATTGTGTGTAAATAATATAGAATAAAAATGATATTTAAAGTCTCATGCTTACCTAAGGCCATTCTTGTCTATTTATAGAAGCACCTTCCCTAACGTATGTCCCTCTTTTAATGGTTACTCGATATCGGTCTGATATTTATTATGGAACATATTTGTGTTGTATAGCTGGACAGCTTATATGTTTGAATGAGTATCTCAAGAGTACGAAACGAATTTGAATAATTTCAGCATTACATTGTCGGTTCATAATGGAGACTAGGCTGTATAATGTAGGTTATGATCAAATGAGGCGGATCAGAAACCCGAAACATCAATATTGATATAACCATGTGAAATTATATTATTATTCACACTATATTATTATTTGATCTAGTAGGATCTATAGATATAAGGCCGCAGATCTTATAGCTCTGAGTTCAAACCTAGGTTTAGACGATAAAATGTTTTGTTTCTCTTAGAAAAATTCGCAATATCTCCCGTTCCCTATTTGAGTTGGTTTGGTCGGATTTGTCATGGGAATATCAGAGTAAGGGAACAGAGAGTGCACCTGTATTGGCCTATGAACTTGGGCACTATAATAAGCCCTATGTAGGTCTCTATTCTCCCTTGAGATTAGGCACTGTGGCTGAAGTCGGTCATGGCGACATCATCATGTTTAAGAACGCCGAAACTATGGCAACACAGCTTGTAATACATATAAATGGTTATTAGCCAATAATATAAGTGTACACTTCAATTCAAAAACAGCATAACTGAAACATTTTTCTTCGCGTTATTGATAACTATCTTATTAACTATTAATAAAAAACTATTAATAAAAAACATAACTATCTTATTAAACAGAAGACAAAAGAAAATTCGCAAGATTCACTAACTGGTTTTGTAACTGTTATTAGTCTTTACGGTATTTCATGTATCTGGCGCCGCGCCAAAGCTGTGCTTTGATGCCGAGCATTAAACATAATACCGAATTGAACTATGGTTAAACTACCCCCATGTCACATTACAAGTCTAATACTGCAACTGTATAATTTTATTTATAAACGTGTTAGAACAATGATCTAGTATATAATCTGTCAGACCGACGGACAGTTGATTTCTGCTGGGGCATACAAATTTCTCGTGTAATACTACTCTGATGACATGATGCATGACATGATACTACTCTACGAAAGTCATTTTGTCCATATCTGGAACAAAGGTAAAACAGATGATTTTATTTCTACTAAATAGATCAGGCAAAAGATCAACGAATTTCTGTAATGATACGTAATATTTTTAATAGTCCCACTCCAGATCCTGAACAAAGTACCGAAACCTATAAATCCCAGATCATTTTTTTCTCATCATGGAAACCGTCAGACCCTCGGGTTCCAGGAAATGGGTTATGTAGGATTCTTACCCACTGTGAGACAAAACCGATTGCAGTATTTGGCGTGGATAGATGCAATAAATGCATACAAAGCAAGTTTGAATAGACCTACTATTCTATTCTGTTTCGCATACATGGAATGCAAATTAATATAACCCCTAACTACTAACATAAAACGGAATTTGCATGAAGTAAATTCACTTATACGACTATTTGCATTTTATTATTAAGTACATCACTTTACAATATAGAATACTCGTTTATATTTTAATTCATTTAATTAAAAGATATAATGGTTATAGTTACAGCCTGTAAATTTCCCAATTCTGGGTTAAGGCCTCCTCTCCCATTAAAGAGAGGGTTTGGGACATATTCCACCACGCTGTTCCAATGCGTGTTGGTGGATTGCACATGTGGCAGAATTTCGATGAAAATAGACACATGCAGGTTTCCTTAAGATGTTTTCCTTCACCGCCGAACACGAAATGAATTATAAAAATAAACACAAATTAAGCACATATATATAGTGGTGCTTGCCTGGGTTTGAACCTACAATCATCTGTTAGTAGGGTGCACGCATTCTAACAACTGGGCCCTCTCGGCGCTATTATATTTCTTAATATAATATAATTTTGAGATTTTAGTATGAATTTATTTTTCTTTTAGTATTTTTCCATGTCAAATAGCTATTTTTAAAAAAAATTGAATCGTGTGATTGCTTATTTGAAATATCGTAGTAGATTTAATGTATACATTTTAAAGTAAATCAATTTACTAACCAAACTACAAAAATAAATTGAACGACGTACGTAATTTCACTCTTCAAACATAATCAAGATTTCTTTCTCGATTCCAGACTTCATTTCCTTGCAGCAGTGATATCAAATCGAATTGCTACAAGAAAATGACATTTCAGTTTGCAAATATTTATAAACAGAGAAATACTTTAAAATACATATACACTATGATGTTGGTATATTGTATACTGTATTAAAAGAATATTTTTTACATAGTATACAATATACCAACATCATAGTTTTTTTTTTCATTTGAGACAACATCACATACCAATGTAAGTAGCTAAAGCTCTTGTGGTATGGAAAATCAGAAGTAACGACGGTACCACATCACCCAGACCCAAGACCACAAAGCAAACTAATGATATACCAATTAATTATGTTATATGAACCTATGTAGGAGTGGCGTACCCATGAAAACCGGTGTACACACCACTCGACCACGGAGGTCGTCAACAGAAAAATATAAATAACTTTGAAACAGTAACGAATTACTATTAAAGGTGGCACGATACCTGTATTTTTAATTGAGGTTTCTCTCTCTTTGGATGGAGATATAGTTCAACAACTTATTTACGTGCTTTTTAATGTCTCTTGACAATTATCCGTATACAGAAATGATAACGTCTGCTAAGTTTACTTCATTATCTTATAACTATATTAAATTACTTTAACAACAATAAACAAAAGACATATATAATATAACATTTAAAATTTATTAAATCCGACAAACATGTTACAAAGTTGAAACTACTAATTAGTACATACGTTTGTTTTGAATAGCTTGTACTTCATAACATATGTGGTTTATAATTCTTTAAGTAAGGGCGCTGTGGTGAAGTTATAACAATGAATATAAATGTCGAATGAAGCACGGGGTCGAGTGTCTGACCTATATTGCCATAATGTTTCTAAGTTGGATTTAAAATATGTAGTTTTATAAAATATAACTAATATTAATTAAAATTTATTTGAGTGTAATTAAGAGAATCAATTCTATCGTGTCCTGACTATTTGTTCCACTTATTTTTTTTGTTAGTAATGTAAGGTTTTTATTAAGCCTATTTAGATCAAAACATATATACACACATACTAATAGTTCATTTTTTAATTTATGAATGTTAAAAATTTATTGAATACTTTTTATAATTTAATAACTTTTGATTTATTTGTAACGGCGATTTCTTAACATTTCAATATGTTTTCATATTATTATTTTTCAGTCCGTGGTCATTTTATAATAGGCAAATAGGCTTTCAAATAGGTCATCTAATGATAAGTAATGCAACACTACCCACTGATATTGGCAATGGAAGATATATTAACCATCCCTCACATCGCCATTCCGACCTCTAACACAACCAATTACCTAAATTTACGTTGAAATTATTACATAAAGGAAACACCGAACGAGTAATTTCAACTATTTGGATTCAAGAGACATTAGTTTATGTTGTTTTAACTAACAAAGGTCCCTCTTACTCGTAATTTCTGTAGTTGTTACCAAAATAAACAGAACGAACAATTGTCATCACAACTGACACTATTTACATACAATTGGGTACGTTTCATTACAAAGACAAACATCTCCAAGGACCTTATAAGACTCAGGATCTTAGTATAGGTTCATTAGTTCTCGGAGTTTAGTGTAAACGGAACTTTAGGCTCCATATAAAGTCCTCAATTATCGCTAATTATCTTCCCAATGTATATTTGGATTTGAAAAACCTCTTGTAATACCAATTGCCATACAGAAGATTGCCCTTCTTGGAAGTTCTTGATCTTGTCCAACAGTTTACTTCCCTCGATTGTAATGATAATGAAGGCATTTATTCTCTTAGGCGGGTAGGTACAGACAGTTATATCTCTATTTTTATACCTTCCGATACTTCAGCTTTTAAGGGTGAAATTCTCATAAATGAGTCATAATTTTATTTATCTGATACATTGTTTATACATAATCTTTTGAAACGATGTTTTATATTTTGAATACATGAATAAAAATATTTTACATTTTTCAATTAATAGATTAATATTTTTTACACTCAATACAAAACAACCAACTTTAAACAAGTAACAACAAAAAGAGTCCGTGTATTCACATGAAAACGTTTTACCACTTTATTAGAATTTAATCAAATATAATTGTAAAAAGTCGTTGAACCATTTATCTGCCAGTTTTACTGTGGATTCTTGCTTGGTCTGAATGGCGTTCGGCCAGCCTGACCGTGATAACATTTTCTTTCGTATGGATAGCCATTATAAAGTTTTAATTTACAATCTTCTTGATAGTCGCAGTCTGCAGCCACGCTGCGGAGTAAGTAATGAGTAGACGGCAATCCTAGCAGGTTAGAACAAAACCCTACCCCAAAGTAAAAAATATATAAGATAAATTGAGAACCCTATTAATCATAATGTTGGTTATAATTTTCGCAGCTTGTAAACATACATATACATTAGGCTATATTTAGGCCGTCAAATTAGGAAGGGAAACGCGCAAGTTGTTTCACAGGACATTACCCAGCATAATAATGAGATACTGAAATTTATCTTCCGCAAAGGGTTGAGAAACCTTTAGAAACATTTCGCTTTTCAAGGGACTTCACCGCACCATAAACGTTGAAGACATGACCGACTACTTTAAGACTTTCACGTTATTAGACTTGGAAGTTTGAAGTTTTCTCACCGTGACGGAAAGAGTGCTTACACATTTAACGATTTTTTTTAAATAATGTAGTTTCTTATACATTATTTCAAGCAATGTCATATAAAATTCTTTATTCGAAATATGTAACATATTATTTATCTAGTGTAATCCATAGCAAAAGTTGTCACATACTAAAGTAAAGTAACAGCCTGGTAAATTTCCCACAACTGGGGTAAGGCCTCCTCTCGCATCAAGGAGTGGGTTTGGAATATATTCCACCACGCTGTTCCATATAATAATATAATGTCACATACTAACATATACCTATATACTAATATTGTAAATGAGAAAGTAATTACTAAATACTACACTACACTGAACCGATGTTGATGAATTTTTTTTATAAAGCAAACTTGAGCAAGCAAATTTATACGTATATATATGCTATCAGCTGACGGCAAATCCCTAAAACGTAAGTGAATCTGAGGTATAGTTATTCGAATATATTCTGGATTAAATCCAAAACCCTTTGAGTTTACTAACTTTTATATATTAGTAACTGATTTGTAAAGTTATAATATGCTAAAACAAAAAATGATTCTAATTATTGCAATTTAGATTTTGAATTGATTTAGAAACAATTTAAACTTTGAATTAAATTCTGTATGCTGAATTATTGTATACAAGACAGGTACATTTTTAAATTTAAATTATGAAATGTCAGCTGGCGTACAAGACTTTGTTTTGATTGTATTTACTGACTAAGTTTTGCATAATTTTATTTAGCATCATATCAAATTAGCATCATATTCAAGTATTCAGGGTCGCCGGATCTAGTATAAATAAATGGCTATTCTTAGGAAAACTTAAAGTATCGATTAATTCATTAGTCGCAGGTGTAAAATGAACCGTCCAAAACTTATTCATGGTTAATTTCACTTCGTTGCTTAGCGTAAGTTTTAAGTGTTATCGACTTTTTCAAGTTGAGGCACTTGGCTAAAAGAATTTAACTTTAATAAACGATATACTTAGCAACTGTATACAAATAAATAATGTGCATATAAAAAGTGCATGTAATAATCTACTGAAATACTTCCTATTTCTGGAAGAGGAGGATTTAACCCAGTTTTAAGTGTAGGATAAGTTGCGTTGAGGAGAGTTGAAACTTTAAAGGAGTTCACAGTTACTATTTTTCTTGACGAATGTACGTCTATTGTCTAAAAAAAATAATAGAAATGTGTTCAAATATTAAACTTCTGAATAGTCTGACTCTCTGTAAATAACTGGAACTTAAGTATATGAGTCATGTCAGTTGAAAACTATTTTGAAAGTATGCTTTGCTAGTTACTTACAACAAATAATACATTTTTTATGTGCAATATTTAGGAGTACGGGCAAATAGTAATTGGTCATCACTGACAGATATTGACGCCTTAAAAAACCTTACCAGACATTACACCAATGCACTACCAACTCTAGAAACTGAGATATAATGTCTCTTGTGCCAGTAGTTACAATGGCTTACTGTTTCTTCAAATCATTAGACATCCCTACTAAGTTTTTCTGCTTTTCCGTATAATATATTATCACTGGATGGTATTTAACCAGCTGAGTTTGCATAAAGTATATTACCAACCTTCTTGGAAGGAAGTAAAACTTTATATAGGAACATATATAAATATGTATATAAATATTGATTTAGGAGATCGCTCATTTAGATAATACAAAAAAAGTTTCATTATTTATTATGGAGATATAATTGCTCAAAATAACCGATGTGCTGTTTTTATATTATCCGTTTCTGCTGTTATGATACGACAATTTGAAATTAAGAATGTATCACGTCACGTTTTTAATTATATACAGTTTAGTATTAGTTTCATTTCATTTGCGAGATGCTTAATGAGCACTATCATTGCAGTAAATAGTATCAGTATCAAAATATAGTTTAATCGAGAAGTTATATACTACTATTACTATATTAAATGAAAACCTTTCATAGGATGGCAATGTAGATTCTACCGGAAAACCGCAGCAAATATTTAAGTTTACTTAATGCAAAGCATGATAAATAATTGAGAAAATAATTTATTTTCGGATAAACGACGTTGTGTTATCAGTTTAGTAAAAGTAATATTATTTACTTTTTGGCTATCTAGATTTACTTTAGTAAATAGTCGTTTAAAAGCATCGTCTAATTTATAAAGTTTTTTATGACTATACATAACCATTGCTGAGTAATTCAGTTTCAAAAAGCCTCATTCTATTAATAACACTTACAACATATCACACATATACATATGTATAAATTTTGCCTTGATTTGAAGATAAGAGATCTCCGTCAACTCAATGAAGTTGTCGTTACTCGCTGTCGCAGTCTAAAAAGTTTTTATTGGAAAGTTGAAAAATCAATTCAAATCAGATAAAGGTTTATCTGAATTGTTTCAGAAATATTAGGCTTTCTACAGAAAAGATCATTTAAATTGCGTAAAAGATCGTCCTTAAATCAACCGTTTCACTGGAGAAGGTTATATTAATTTATATGTTTATAGCAGGCTGCGACCTTTTGTAGCTTCACGCAACGACTCTAGAGAGCCAAACAATGTACATAAATATCAACCAAACTAAACAGAACCTACATAAAATGAATTCGTGTTTATAAAACGGTCTTGTATTGTCTAAAGCAACGTAGGCGAAACCGCGAGGAAATGTTTGTATTTAAAAAGCTCTTGATCTCGTCGTCCAAATTGAATAATTACGTTTGCATTAAGAAGTTAATTTATAAAAGGAAGTATCAGACTGTTTAACTTAACGCTACGACCCTAAGTTCCTTTATAGTAAACTTACTCGTCAACATGGAAAGTTGGAAGAAATGAGTAAGTATAATTGTGATAATCTTTTTTAATAGAAAACATTAGCTTATATCAAGAATTATCATGTATTATTATTTGAGATGTGAATAGATTTTATTAGATTTTTCTCATAAGAGAATGTCCGGAAGAAAGTAATAAGACTGGCCTCTAATTGTATCTAATATTAATAGTAATTATTTAATAAATTCTACCCTTAAACATAATACATAGATTATATATATCGTCCGTAATACTTATCTTGGATGTATCAAATCATATGCTATATGTATATCGTCACTAGACAATTTCCCCTAACACGAGATGGCCTGGAAGTGATCGCTCTTTTGAGATAAGATCGCCCTTTGTACTATAAATCAACTTATGCGAAATTTCCGCTATTTTTTAGGACGGGCTCATCAGTTCTTGATAGCAGTTGCAATAGTATTCAATATTGGTACTCTAAGAAGCTTTTACCTCTTCTGATTCTCGACTGTGCTGCCTAATACCCATTCTATACCAACTTGTAACTAAAAGAACATAGTCACACTCATATAAAGACGGGAGTGTCTTACTGTCATATTTCTACTTCAGACGCTAAGAAATATCATGACAAATAGCTTACATTCTTCAACTCATTTTTGACTTTTTTAATTTTCGAACACTACAACAAAACAAATCAAAAATAAAATCAGGGTCTAAAAACATTTTCATGAAGATAATACGATGTTCACAATAATACGCTACTTATTATCGCAATTTCTGGAGACTATAAAAAACGGACTAAACCTATAATTCATCCGACTGTACAATATAGAATGCTATACACATCAAGTCATGATGAAGGTTTTACAGGAAAGCCGAAATAATATCCCGCAACAAACAATCGACAAATTGATTGCTCGTCCGCCAATACTCGTTAAAAAGTCATAGCCCATTGCGTAATGGATGATTAATTGATCATTTCGTGTACCACGTATTAAATTTTATTTAATTTGCGTCTACTTTTTATGATAATTAAATCTACTGTCTTAAATTTTGGGTTTATTTATGGTTTCTGTTTAAATGACGATGTCGTTAAATATTTTATAAGATATTGGATTTTCAACGTCTGGAATAGACGAACTAAATTTTAATTATTGTTATATAGAGGAATATTAGTGTTATCTAGAATTACACAGTATACATTTTGAATGGTTCGTGGTATATTATAGTTTGGATATTCAGAAGCTCTGGTATTAACGCAATTTGGATCAATTAAATTGTGGTTAGGAACAATCAATGTCCATTAATTCCTAACCCATATTTAATTGACGCTCAGTATAGTCTATGAATTGGAATAATTTAGTACAAAATCAATATGTATTTAATAGCGTTTATATTTAAGAAAATATTACAAACTGTATTGTATTAAACTGATATAGAAACACAACTAGTTTGTTTTTCCGGACTCACCCATAAACTTCTTATCCAGTAGATTAACCATCTTATTACAAATAATAATAGATGTGGGCAAGTTAGTGTGTCAGATAGTCCTTATAGATATAAAAATCTCTGTCTAATATTCATTACTTATACCTCCTCCAAAATGCACTGGATCTTTGGCTCGAATTTTATGTATATAGGTTAAGAAGTTTTTCAGCCCGAGGAACACAATAATATTAATTTAAACAATAAAGTATCGCCTTTAAGCGCCATTATCGACAAAGTCAAAAAAATAAAGCTAAATAAAAAAATACTGTATTGGTGTCGATGATTTTTAAAACATCTTTAATTTTTAAGCATTACTATTCTGAATAATATTAAGTAATGATAAAGGCCTGCAACGCACTTGCAAGCACCCCGGTGTTGCCGATGTCCATGTGCGGCGGTAATCACTTTCCATCAGCAGAGCCTCCTGCTAGTTTGCCTCCTGTGACATAAGAAAAAATGTTGATCTTTGTCATCATAATCATGTTTTTCCATTCAGTCATGTCCATACCCAGTTAATTATTGTCTGAAGTTTTTTATAATTCTATAGCCAAAAAAACTTGAGAAAACTTTTAGTGATATACCTTTACGACCATAAGATGGTTTAAATGTTTACATGAGACATTGAATGAACTAAAAAAAAACAACAAAAAACTTCGTTAGTTACATTTGTACAACACGTATAGCTCCCAAAACATACTTGATCTTGGTTTTAGATTACTAATATATTAAGACATCAATAAACACCTATTAGTTACTATTATAGAGGGCCATAAACAACAATTACCTAATTAACAAGAATAGCATTATAATTCATAGATATAATTAATCATAGCCCATCTGTTTCCCAATACATTAACGTGTCCTAATAGATCAATGAAGACAATTTAGATTTACTTTAGTGCTATTCGATTTGACGCCAGAACAGACGGGCAGATACGAACTTGTACTAATTGCTTTGAATCGGAATTCAACTGTACTGATTGTATTCGATGCAGTGCATTCAGATCAGTTTCGTAAAATAAATTGGAAACGTTATACACAAGTATTTACCATTTAAGAATCGAGATGTTTCACGTTTATAAAATATGCGATGCGAATCTTAAGCGAAGTTTTAGAGTTAATCTGAACAAACTCAACTGAATTTGATATGTTTAAACTTAGGTTCGTGATTATTTGTCTCATGGATGAAATAAATCTGTATCATAATGATGAAAATTAGCCACATGTGACCATCAACCTGCTGCTTCGAGCTTTTTCAACGATAAGGTGGGGAACTAAGATTGTTAGTTGGACATTTGCAAGTACTTTTACTAAAGCATTAAGTCAAGGATAAAGACACAAATGTTATAAATATTTTTATTAGATAGTTATAGCAGAAAAAACTTACCTACAACACCACATGGTGTACATGGTCTACAATATCACAAGGCATTTATAGAGCTACTTTTTTAAAATGTATTGCCTTACGTAAAATGTAATGTTTATTATTTTTGTATGCAAAAGTTAATTTAAATACTCAATTTCAAAAGGTTACATATATATGGTCATAAATATGCAACATATATGATGAGATTATTAATTAAACAAGAACCGATGAAGCAGACCAACCGCAAATCAATTAGATTTGTACTTGATTGCAATCAATTTCATGCCTGACCACTCAGCGATACACGAAATGCAGGTAAAGCTCTATAGATACCTAGGATCAATCAATACATATGTATGGACTGTAGACATTGTAAATATAAACACAAATTAAACAGATAATCTCAGCAGAGCATGAATGTGGGTTCTTTGGTTAAGATTCTCATGATCTATTGACATTTCCAACTTGACTTATCTTATGCTTGGTAAAACTCACTTTTGCATTTATAGTATTGATTAAGTTTTTGTCGCTTATGCCGGTAGTTATACTGGCTCACTCTAGAGCCTGTAGAGTACTGTTGTTAAGCGGTAGAATCAGATGAGTGGTAGTACCTACCCAGACGGGCTTGCACAAAGCCCTACTACCAAGAGATACAACATAATTTTAGCAAAAAAATGAGGTTCAAGGTAATTAAAATCAACTCTTTTTGTTATCTGGTTTCAATGAACACAGTTGTCGGCAAATACTCCTGCCATGATTATCATGCAAATTTAATTCACACCGACATGATTGATAGATATCTCTAGCTATTATAATTTCAATCAACAACAATAATCATGAAATGAAATCTGCAGATGTTTTGAAATATAATATTTTAAAGTCATCACGTGATTAGGCGTTTTGTTTCTAGTGTAACCCCTAATAAAAATAATTACTTCGAAATATACAAAAGTTCGAAATTATTTATTATTTTTTTTTAGGAAATCCGTTGCTTCGTGAAAAAAAGCAACATAATTATTGGTAGGGATTAATTTCGCGTGTTTATTATCCTGATTGAAATTTTGAAAGCCAATTAGCAGGAATAATAAAATTCTAAAACACTTTCATAGTATAATGAAACATTAATATTTCTACTTCAACCCATATTTCATGAGACTTTGTACTTAAAAAAGTATATATGTTTTTAGTACTCTATAAAGCGTAATACTGTGAATGGGTCAATTGGGATTACAGATTGAGTGCAATGTCCTCGGTTAAAAAGTCGCAATTCCATTCATTATGAATGTATTTACGCCTCCGCATTACGGAACGAATCCTTTTCCAAACTTCATGACTCATTGTATAATAGTATATCGTTGCTCTGGTACTTTACAAAGCTGCAGATTCCGTTCATCTAGGTATGTGAATGGCCATGCCAAGCCATTAAATTTAATTTTAATTTTTACTCTCAGTAATATCTTATTAACTGTTTGACAATTGTCATTGTTATGCCACTTTAAATAATAGCGCGCCTGGTAAGTTTTGTCACGGTGACTATTTCGTCACTCTTGTCATATCCGTGAATATGTATAGATACAGACACAAATGTCACCCAATTGTCACGTCGTAAAGTGCACGCACCTCCATACATATTCATGGACTCGACAAGAGTGACGAAACAGTCACCGTGACAAAAGTTACCAATGCGCGCTAGTGCTTAAGCCTCTGTAAACTCGGAAAGGCGTCCGTTTTGCGTCTGATCACTTCGGTCGTATCGGACTGTCGAATCCAAGACCTTTTGTGAGAGATTAGAGTTTACTAATGGATAATTACTATGCTATTAGGTTTTATTATATACCATTGAGAATTTCCTAAATTCAAAATACATGATCAAGCTCAAAAGCTCAACAGCAGCCTGTAAATTCCCAGTGCTGGGCTAAAGGCCTCCTTTCCCTTCGAGGAGAAGGTTTGGAACATATTCCACCACGCTGTTCCAATGCGGGTTGGTGGAATGCACATGTGGCAGAAATTCTATGAAATTTGTCACATGCAGGTTTCCTTACGATGTTTTTTTTCACCGCTGAGCACGAGATGAATTATAAAGACAAATTAAGCACATAAATCAGCGGTGCTTGCCTGTGTTTGAACCTGCAATCATCGGTAAAGATGCACGTGTTCTAACCACTGGGCCATCTCGACTCTCAGATACATGATCATCATCGTCATAATAATTGTATCTTACAGTTAAGGCTTTACATAGGTTTTATGTATAGATTATTGCAATCATTTGACTTGATAGAAATGAAGATAAGCAACTCTTTCGTTAATAAAAATACATTTTAAATATCAACATTTGTGTAATACTATTTTTCATTCAATTGTACAAAAGTTTCACAGATTTTATTTTAAAAAGAATCTCTCATTTTCCGTCCTCTGTGATAAGGTCGTTATCGAAATGCAACGGTTCGAAACGGGTCGTCGGTGCCCTAGAGGAAATTACATTGTGTCGTCGTGTGAAGTCTCTCAGACTTTGATAGTCCTGGTTGCACCAGTTTCCAAGTTCTTTTTAGTTTATTTAAAATATATCCTCATATAGGCCAACTGATCATAAGTAATCACCATCACCCAGAGACATTGCCGCTAGTAACAATATCAACAACAGCCTGTAATTTTCCCACTCAAAGGCTAAGGCCTCCTTTCCTGCTTCTCGTCAAAGAGATGAGGAGAAGTTTTGGAACACATTCCACCACGCTTTTCCAATGCGGGTTGTTGGAATACACATGTGGCAGAATTTCTATGAAATTAGACACATGCAGGTTTCCGCACTATGTTTTCTTTCACCGCCGAGCACGAGATAAATTATAAATACAAAGTAAGTACATGAATATTCAGTGGTGCTTATCTGGATTTGAACCCGCAATCATCGGATAAGATGCCGCTAGTAACTCTTACTAGCATTTCTTTCCTACTTTATAAATATATTTATTTATATGAATTTAAATTTGTAACCATAGATTAATACAGTAACTATTTTTAATTCTTAGTATTTAAATCTTCATTACAATTAATTGCTGTTGAAACGCTTGGCCCTTGGAGTAGTGGTGCAAAAAGCTTCATCAAAAGTATAACACCTCGCCTCATTGCCTCCACTGGTGACAAGAGGGCTGGTTCGTTTTTTGCCCAGAGGATCGGAATTGCGATTCAACGGGGAAATGCTGCTAGCATTCTTGCCACCATTCCACGCGGTCAAGATTTATACAGTAACTAGTTTTAGTTCATATTTGTATATATATATTTAAGCATTTAATGTTGTTAATTCTTATGTTAATAAAATAAATATATACATTGACATTAAAAAAAAAATTACAATTACATGTATATTCTACAATGTAATTCAGTCATGGACCAATCAGTGATTCAATTTATGGAACTGGTCAATTAAAAATTCATCCGCCAAGCGCTCGGAGTGTTCACCAATTGGGACGAACTTCAATCAATCTATTAAAAGATAGTCTGACCCGGATGGAAACCTTTTATAGCCATCTTCAATAATAGATACTTGTAGCCGATCGATCTGACTCGTAGGTGGAATTGGTCGTATTCAATACCTGCGAATGTAAGGCAACATTTCTGGTGAATTAAGAACATAGAAAATAATTTTCAATGTATGTAATATTCTTTTCTCCGGTCCTGGTCCTTAATATGTATGCACTAGTAAGTGCGTATTCCTTTACTGTGATAATCTGATGGGAAATATCCAACACGAATGGAAAGAGTTCCAGCGCAATTGTTTTACGTGCCGTCTTAAGCACTAAGATGTAAACACTGCTCATTTTCAGGCTCTGACGAGACCAAATAACTATGCAGGACCTAAGAATCTACAGTGCTATAAACCAACAAGATAATAATTTTGCAGTTAATGGATACATAAAAACAAAAATTAATCAGATTTTGAATTCAAATAATTATTAAGAATAACCAATACTTAGTCGCATCACACATACTTTATTAGGGATGATACTTTATTATCAAGTACAAAGTAAATCTCGACAGAAGATTGGGAGGGAGCGCAAACGAAAGCATCACTGAATTCGTGTTCATCTTAAGCATATCCGATAAGTCTTCCAAACCTGTTAAAAAGGCTAATAGGTCGTAAATTACCAGTAGGAAATTTTCAAGCTGTTACTTTTTTACTTTTACATAATCTGTTCTTGTCGCTGCGTTTAATTTATTAATTTATTTATGAACCGATCACATGTAGCTGAATTGTTTTTGGCATGTTTTCAGAAAAGTGATACATTATTGTTAACAATGTGAGTAATTAAATCATAATGAATACATATCCCGTGACAACATAATTGGACTGCGTAAAAACATGTTTACGTTTAATATAAGCGTTAATGATTTTAATTAAAATCATGCATGACAAAAACTTCCCATGTTTGTAGATAAAAGGTGAAGTCAATTTTAATTTATAAATAATTGTAGTACATTTGGAACTTGCTTCTACAGAAACTACTAACTAGCTGCTACTTGCTTGAATAGAAGTATAACATAATATCTCCTGAGAGATTATCTGCATTTCCATAATATGTATGACAACACTAGGATTATGTGTAAGAGGAGCAATGCCAAGTATAAAGAGTACTTATAAGCATTAATCTGAGTCTTAGTCTAAAAACAATACAAAACGTTATATGAATTATGCCGGATTAGAACACAACCACTTCATAAACGAGTACAATGCCATCTTTAGAATATATTGGTAAACAAATATTAACCAAATTAAAGTAAAGTAAAGTAACAGCCTGTAAATTTCCCACTGCTGAGATAAGGCCTCCTCTTCCATTAAGGAGAGGGTTTGGAACATATTCCACCACGCTGTTCCAATGCGGGTTGGTGGAATGCACGTGTGGCAGAATTTCGATGAAATTAGACACATGCAGGTTTCCTCACGATGTTTTCCTTCACCGCCGAGCACGAGATGAATTATAACACAAATTAAGCACATATATAAAGTGGTGCTTGCCTGGGTTTGAACCCGTAATCATCGGTTAAGATGCACGCATTCTAACCACTGGGCCATCTCAGCGCTTTTAATTACATATCTGTAATATAAGTCTGGAAAATTTTGACGAAAAACTTTGATTTATCTCTTTCTCTCATCATATATTTAGCATTCGAAAGAAAAAGACGCATTGTTTAACTAATAATCTCTTTAAAAAAATCTTATCAAAGCCGTAATAAAGCATCACATAAATATATCATTTCTATAAAGCGAAATGAAAACTAAATATAACTTACACGAATACTTGATTTCAATGGAGGTCAAAATAATCGTAAATTAGTAATGATATAGTTTGGGTTGGTAACGAGTACCTTTGAAGGATATTATTCCCAAGGGCTGCGGTAAGGTTCGTTCCTAATAATCTTAAGTGCTATTGAAAAAGAGTAATGTGAATGAATATTAATAAAAAAAAATAACTTTTGTGATAGTATAAAAAATAGTCGCTTATCGCTGTCTGTACCAGTGTATGCTTAGATCTTTAAAATTACGCAACGGATTTTGATGCGGTTTTTTTTTTTGTATAATACATGAACTATATAGTAAAGTAACGCTAATAATTTTAGAAGTTTCTAATATGATGTCGTAAGTAAACAAATTCTTGAGAATTTTAGTACAGATTGTTAGTGTTTAATAAATAATTATTATAGAGACCTAATTTTATTTATATATAAATAATGATAGTGGTCGACAACACTCTTGCAAGCTGGTGATAAATGTATACCAATCAAATAAGTACAAATGCCAATAAAAAAAAATTGCAAGTTCGATCTTGACCGCTTGGGCAATTGTCACCCCCACTCTCTAACAAAAGCTTAAAGCTTAATTGGTGTAGTAAAAGAAATATTAGTAATTCTTTAAAATACGTAGTTTTGTAAAAAAAGGGGCTCTGAATGAAGTACCTATACATCCTGTACTCTTGAAATAAGTATAGTAGGAATACCAATTAAATAACACTATTTCGTTCCAAAATTCTTTATTTAAATAACATTATTGCATAAACACATTAAAAAAATACACAAACACTAAAAATTCTGAAAGTGAACACACGAAAACCGAATAGCGTTCTGAAATTCGACTACCTTCATTGCAATAGTAAAAGCATTCACATTTTACTCACGTGCTCCGTGACTCAGTACGTACTGTTTTGTTCTCACGATACACGATAGCGATATACCAACGTAAGTGTGTAGTTTATACTACCGATTGGTAAAACTACTGGATTTGGGAAGACATTTCACTCCTGTAAAGAAATACTTCGAATAAATAACTAAACGTAAATATAAAACTATTACTTTGATATATCATTAACCTGTCATAACAATCAATAAACTTTTTTTTTATAGTAGTGCAAAGGCTATACTTGGTTGTAATAATTGGTCACTACCGCAATGACGCTGGAAGAAATATTAACCATTTTTTACATAGCTAATACATCAAAAATCTTGAGAGCTAAGGTTATGTCCCTTGTGCCTGTAGTTACACTGTCTCACTCACCCTTTAAACCGGAAAACAACAATACTAAGTATTGCTTTTAAGCGGTATCTATATTATCTGCTAATTGCGTAGTACCTGCTGGGTATGTTACCTACAAGTAGAAATAACTGGAATTTTTTTTTCTATTAAATCAGAGGGTATTGAATTAGGGAAAATGATCATTTGTTAGAACAATGACGACCTCCATGGTCGAGTGGTGTGTATACCAGTTTTCATGGGTACGCCACTCTGAGGTCCCGGGTTCGATTCCCGGCCGAGTCAATGTAGATTACTATTAGTTTTCTATGTTGTCTTGGGTCTGGGTGTTTGTGGTACCATCGTTACTTCTGATTTCCATAACACAAGTGCTTTAGCTACTTACATTGGGATCGGAGTTATGTATGTGATGTTGTCTCATATTTATATTATATAATGTACTTCATAAATACTAACCAATATTATGCGAAAATGAGTCTGTTTATTCATTTCTTTATTCCTCTTTCACTACTGTTTTATCATGAACTGTTAAGTTGGCGTACTGTACTCTATACCCCCTAACAGAAATTGAAAAATGTTTACTACCTGCAAAATTACACCATATTTACAAAAATATTAATCATTTACTGCTACTTTTTAAATTGGCAATTTAATTCTAATCAAGTTTTTGTGTTACGGGAATTGATTGAACATTATGTTTTTATAAAAAAAAAAAAACGTGTTTCCTGAAATCGACGTTCAAAGCAAAATAAAAACCTAGCTCAGTTTTGTTATTCGTTTTTAATAGCTGTACGCTAAACGAGTCCGAAAAGTTATTAACTTTTAAAAAAAAATAACTGCCGTAACAGGCATTTCTATAGATATGTTTTTTGCTATCGAAAAAACAAATCGTTCGCTCAACACCTGACCTATAAACACGAAGCCACAACCTTTGCATATTATATTATTGTCGATCGATTTTTTGTCGTCACGGAAGTATTTCAGGGCTCATAAGGCAGGGGTTACACTGTACGACAGGGTTCGGCAAATGGTGACTGCGGAGGGTAAAATACTGAACACTTTATCTATTTGTTTTTATTGTACTATTGTTAAAACTTGATATTCAATAACATTTTCCACTATATTTCGTCGTCCATTAGAGTCTGGCATATTTTAGAAGCGATTCGTTTTCGTAACATTTAAGAATGTATTGTGTTTAAAATTCATCTCGTGCTTGGCGGTGAACGATAACATCGTGAGGTAATCTACATGTGACTAATTTTATCGAAATTCTGTCATATGTGTGTAGTGCGAGCGTGATGAAATATGTTCCAAGCTTTCTCCTCAAAGGAAGAGGAGGCCTTAGCCCAGCAGTGGGAAATTTACAGGCTGTTGATGTAAAAAAAATATAAATATTTAAGAGAATTGTATACTAGGCGTAATTTAAAACCATAGCAATCGATACGATTCATAAGATAAAGTCCAATTTGAGGTTACTGATAAATAACGTTCCGTTAAATATAATATACCAAACATACTTCACAGTTATTCGAAGTAGGTATATATTATTTTTAGAATAGGGTTTCTCACGTGGGCGGTGATATTGTACAACACACACGCGGCACATTTAGTAAACCTCCATCTGTCTCCGAACAAATGAAATAACAAATTAAGTAAAAGTCCACCGAGCTAATAAAAACCACGAAATAATTTTACTTACACATTGCAGTTATATTTAAGGAGAAAGTAATTCAGGTCACGAATACACTGCAAGGGAGGGTCTTATTAACAATTACTAAAAAGTGCCGCTTATAAGAATATTACAGTAGCGTGTTGCCGTGCTTGAATTTTCCTTAATAATTCCGAACAATATTACACGAGATATGTAGCGGAAACATTATTTCAAATTAGTTTCTGTTGTCCTAGATTGAAACAGTGGTCATTGTACCTAATATAATTACCAATGGACGTGGAACGATTCCCATTCGTTTTAAATATAAATTACGAACAAGATTACTGGTGTGGGGTTTTGTGTAGAACCGCCGGGGTATACAATTCGTCAATAATTCAACTCAGTCATACGTACTTTATATTGCTGTTTTCACTAAATGTGACTGAGTATAAGTAGAGGCAAAAGGAAAACAACATATTACACTTAGCCATATCCCATAGAAGATAACTTACCATCATAAAGTCTTACCTTCCTAAAATATTTATTTCATGCATGCTTTACTATTATAGCAAAAGATGAAAAGGTCATGTTTTTTTTACGATCGACGAGTTTATTCGGATATTATTTCGGTTTCTTAGATTTATTGACATGCACTATGTAATTGAGATTGTGGAAAAGCGTAATTACTGATTTTCTTGTAAGATCTTCGCAGATATATACGATTTGGTTGTTGTCTTTACTTAGTATAAAACAATGTTGCTTTCTCTCCCTACGTATGCTTAAATCTTTAAAACTACGCATCTGATTTTGATGCGGTTTTTTTAATATATAGAGTGATACGAAGGGAAGGTTTTTGTATATAATACATAGATAATATAATTAAATAACACTGATAATTTTAGAAATTGACCCGTGCGAAGCCGGGCCGGGTCGCTAGGTTTATTCTAAATTGCATTCTTTAACATGACGATACGACGTATTTTATCAATCCAAATCTTAAATAAAGAATTGTATTGTTTTATATGTGTTCTTTTTTATCAAAGGTAAATTACACAACTTAAGAGGTCAATGTCCGATAAAATACCGCTCATTCCACTTGCAGAACTATATAAATTCCACCAGTTACTCAACACTTCCCCAACAATTTGAAGGGAGCAATCAATAACATAAACTTAGAAATCAAGTTTCATTAAGTAGCGAAGTTTGTCCAAGTTACCGTTGGGGACGAAATTCCGTTGAATTTTGATCGGCTACTATTTTCTCGTCATTGCATTACAGACCTAAAGCCAATACAATATGTGCTTTCATTGTAAATTTATTACTAAATGTAGTAATAAAAATCTGTAAGGTACTAAAACCCGACCCAACTTATTGCGTTAAATCAATAATAATTTATAAAGGTAAAGAGATTAAGAGAACTTGTAAATTAACGCGCTTATATTAAGAGCTGTGTAAGTCGGATTTGAAAAAAAATATACATATTTGCTGAGATGGCCCAGTGGTTAGAACGCGTGCATCTTAACCGACGATTGCGGGTTCAAACCCAGGCAAGCACCACTATATATATGTGCTTAATTTGTGTTTATAATTCATCTCGTGCTCGACGGTGAAGGAAAACATCGTGAGGAAACCTGCATGTGTCTAATTTCACCGAAATTCTGCCACATTTGTATTCCACCAACCCGCATTGGAACAGCGTGGTGCAATGTGTTCCAAACCCTCTCCTTAATTGAAGATGAGGCCTTATCCCAGCAGTGGGAAATATACAGGCTATTACTTTACTTTACTTTTATACATATGTGAGTGTTTCTAGATAAGCAGCAAGATAATAGTAACCAGCCAACCGTCACTATAGTTTTCATATTTCATTCTCTCCTTCTTCAAGAACTCTTCTTGTTTTATTTTTCACAGATACTGCTATGTTTTTGTCAAATTCAAAACCAAAATATCTATTAAATAGAAATGCATTAAGCTTGATTATTTTATTGTATAAAATCTACCAACTATTCGTATATACATACATACACATCGGACTTAAAAAGAACCGGTGAAAGAAACTTAGTCGACTTTTTTTCATCTCAATTTTAACTGTGGTAAAATACAATAACAAAATACTTTTTTTCTTTATTTGAATTAGCTATGCTATCGTTTCATTCCCGAAGGGTACAAATTTATTACTTTTGTAATCCTTTAGCGTTATCCGTTAACAAACGTTTTTAATGATTATATTGTAGCTCGCTTGAAAAAATAGGACAAATATACTGTGTTTCTTAAGCTTAACAATGCATGATTTTAGCGCGATTCAGTCCAAATATATTTATCTCAAACAGTATTATTAATATTTCTCGCCAATTTCCTACAATATGTCCGCCATTTTAAGTAGTGTTTACTAGATAGATAGGATATATTCAATTTTTTTTTAAATTAAAGAGTAAAAAATAAATCAACAATACCAGATCAAATAACAAGCTCCTTATTATAAAAGATATATATCGCGTTTCATAAAATAATAGACGAACATATTACGTGTGAGAAATGTGTTATTTTACAAGCTGAGTTCTTGAGTTGTGGCCGAAGAAAATGTTGATCCCAAGAGGTATTGAAATTATACCACGCTAAGTTTTACTTCGCTGCAGCTTATCCGACTGCGGCAAAACTAATGATGACATTGCAATATTATTTGTCCGAGTTCCATTTACTTTACCTATTTATATTTTTTATAATATAAACATTCATGTAAATACATATACATTATAATAACATGATAACAAAATAAGTTAAGATAAGGTGGTAACTTAAACTGTCCGAAATAGCACTGCGGGTTAAAGTGAGAGAAGCCTGCTTCCTTCTGCCGTATTCGTAAGAGGAAGAGAAGCAAGATAGACTAGCGGCGTAACGCGTTACGTAACGAAGCGGTACCCACTCATAAGAAGTTAAAAATGAAACATCACAACAATATTTTTTATTTCACTTAAATAGAGTCAGCCATCGTTATTATTTCTTTTTTTATAATTTTATTTATATTACAAGGCACATTACTCTGATCCCAATGTAAGTAGCTAAAGCACTTGTGGTATTGTCGCTTATATGGTATGTCCCTTTTCCCTGAAGTAGCACTGCCTCACTCAACCATCAAATCGGAATTCAACAACCCACAGCATTTAGGTTATAAGGACGATTAAATCAGTGTAACTACCGACACAAGAGTTGTTAATATTTCTTACAGCTCAGATTTCTAAGGACATAAATCATAAATAATAACTTAAATCAACTCTGTCCACCTTTCATCATCATCATTATCAACCGCCTTTTTTCGTCCACTGCTGGACATAGGCCACTCCAATAGCACGCCACTGTCATCGATCTTTGGCTACTCGCATCCAGCTCGTGCCCGCCGCCTTGCGTAAATCGTCACTGCACCATGCCCGAGGACGTCGTGCATTATTTGTCTCTACGAGATCGCATCAGAAATGAGGCGATCCGTCAAAGAACCAAAGTCATCGACATAGCCCACCGGATAAGTAAGGTGAATTGGCAGTGGGCCGGCCATATTTATCGCCGAACTTATAAACGTTGGGTAAAACGTGTTCCAGAGTGTCCACCTTTAAATGAAATTAAAACTTATATACATTATTTGCGTATTGCTATTTTAACAATGCTTATTGGCGTATAACAACGACAAAACAATATCAAAATATTATACAAACGTTTTGCGCTGTAATTAAATGATTACCAATTCAATAATAAACATTTTATAAATTAATTCCCCAAATGTTTTGTGTATTTATTTAAAGCTTAAAACTATTTTCGTGTTAGCTATTTTACATAATTACGACTACTTAAATATGCTAAAATAAATTTGTATGAAAATCACAAGCTTTTCACGTATTACGATTTTTTTCTTAAATAAATCCAAAATGTACTTACTTATAGGTTACATTTTATACATCTTCTGTTATGAATAGTAAGTTTCATCATCATCATCATCAGCCTATTTTTGTCCACTGCTGGACATAGGCCTCTCTTAGTGCACGCCACTGTGGTCTTTCTCCGGCTACTCGCATCCAGCTCCTGCCTGCCGCCTTGCGTATATCGTCACTCCACCGTGCCTGAGGACGTCTTACATAGACTTACTATCGTGTAGGACGATAGTAAGTCTATTCAAAACAAATATAATGCGTTCATTCTACTATAAAAATAGTAAATTATATGCTGGTGTTGATTGAATTAAATGAGTCCCAGTATTGTATCTAAGCTCTCCTTATAATTACTTTAGGTGTCATAAATTTCAACCTGAACAAAAACTAACTCAACCTATTGCTTAGAGTGAACGCTATATAACAAAAATGTCGTCGAGCAAAACGAGTGAACTTATATGTATGTTACATTATACATGAAAAGCTAGTTTAATACAACATATTTCTGTGTTAAGCATCTAACCCTACGGTTTTTTTGGAAGCGTTCGCTTGGAAATCCCGGCAGACAAATTGATATTCAAGTACCATGTATACGACTATAACACACCTACCCTTTTGTACAACAAATATGCAGTATAGGACTATAACAGCTTACATCCTTTCTGAAATAATAATCAATCATAATGTAAATGTTTGGCAATCAGATTAGGATTATTGAGGAAATCTGGTAAAAACTATCAAAAGATGTCAGTAGCTTTTTCATTTATTTGCAATCATGTATTTGCATAAAACCTGAGTCTTAGATAAGTATATAGTAAGAACAATTTAACCAAAAAAATAAACGACTTTAACCAAACTGTAGTATCCCAAAAAAACCATCAGCTCACAAATGACAGAGTTCTGAGGTAATAAGCGTAAAAAAAATACAATGCGGTTATATAAATTTTAGAAACAAGCTTCATTTGAATACTTTATTCATATATTTCGAGAATTTCCCAGTTTAATCGCTATCTCAATTTATTGAGCAAAAAATAAAGCCTCCTGTCTCCTAAAGGAGAGAAAATTCATGTCATTGTTATGTTTATTAGATTTTTAAGAAATTATTTGCATCATTTCACCGTGGTCCATAATAATCACATTAAATGTACACAAAGGACATGCCGGCTCCGTGCTGCATGTCGCTTTTAAATGCAATTAGGTTCCAGTAGGTGTGTGTCAGAGCAATGTGCAGGCGACAGGTAGAACAAACAAACGATATTGAAGTGACGGGTAAATTGATTACCTTCGTAGCGCTACAGCAATTGGGTTAACGTTGTACGAAGCTGTTACTTTATATTGGTGTTAAATTTACCTTATTATAAAAAAATAATGAAATGATTTATTTATAATAATTCTTAGAGAAATATTTTCTTGAGCATGGATGTGGATGGATATAGAGGTAGAGGACGACCAAGAAAACGATGGATGGACTGTGTGAAAGACGATATGGTTAGAAAGAATGTTACTTGTGAGATGACGTCTGACAGAGAAGTATGGAAGGAGAAGACATGCTGCGCCGACCCCAAATAAAATTGGGATAAGGGCAGGATGATGATGATGATGATGATGATCTTAGAGAAATATTTTCATTCAATTATCACGTTCGACTTGATTACTTATAACAAAGTTTTAGTTTACCGTAATGAGAAGTATATTATAGATTATCCAAAATCTTGATCAATGAGATTATGTTACAATCAGCTGTATACTTGTAAAAAGTATTTATTTTAGGTGTGCATGTAAACTGTGCAAGCCACACCACTATAGTTAATTTCTTAAAGAAGTGTGTTTTTCCATAAATTAAATAAAATAGATTAAAAAAACAAGTTTGATGTAAAAACAAACATGACTCTATAAATTCGCTTATACAGTATGTTTTTTAATTTTTAATGTTTTACATGTATAGAATGAAGTATTTAGAGAGTAAATGTGCAAGAATGCAAGATGTTTGACTCTCTAGGGCACTGACCAGTAATGACAAAAACTGGACAAGTGCAAGATTGATTCTTGTTATATATCTCAATAGCACCAAATCTAGGTTTAAGTTGTACTGTTGTGTAATTTTTGAGACTGAATAAGAAACGATACGATGATGGTAAACGGCATATTACACTCTCCTCGTATCTGCTCTCTACTCTCTTATGTTCTCTTGGCGTGTGAACACACATTTCGTTGCTGATGATCGTGACCACATATGATTCGTTTCCATTTGGTGCGGTCATATGCGGAGTGAACCGCACGGTACATGCTCCCGCCTGCCGCGTTCTTACCAAGTCAGACAACCTTATAGACCTATCCTGGGCACGTCTGCCGTCCATTTTGCCAGGGATGTTTTTTTTCTCCAGACTTTGATTTGTAAACCGCACGATGTGTCCAAAGAAACTAAGGGCTCTTCGACGGCAGATTTCAGAAAGCCGTTTTTACGTTAATAGTAATCAAATCATATATTAACAATGCTATTCTTGTTTTAGTATATTAATTACTTTGGATGTTATTTTTAATTACTGAAGAATTATTTACATTAAGGCCTTAATTATGTACAAATAAAAAGTAAAATTTATTTTTGTACAAATAATAACCGCATGGAATGGCCGAAGAATGCTGGAATTTGTTCCCTTTAATTATATATTGTTTTAATAACCATCTACTTCGATATTTAATGACGTAGAAATTATATAAAAATGTGTGGTTCAATAAAATGAATTAATATAATTTAGTTTTGTTAAACGGTAGATAATAAGTAACTTTAATTAGGTTATGAATGTTTTATTTATTCCCTTAGAGATGTATTTATAGAAAGCATAGTGCACTTAGTATGGGTCGTATCACCACATAGTATAAAACAAAGTTGCTTTCTCTGTCCCTATGTCCCTGTGTATACTTAAATCTTTAAAACTACGCAACGGATTTTGATGCGGTTATTTTTATAAGATAGAGTGATTTGAGAGAAAGATTTTTGTATATAATACATAGCCAATATTACTATATTGAAACACTAATCAAGAAACACTAATTATATTAGAAGCTTGTAATGCAATGTCGCAAATAGATAAATTCAGTAGTATATTTAGTATCAGTTGGCGCCCGTGCGAAGCCGGGGCGGGGGGTAGCTATTATAACAATAATCTCGTTTGTTTCAAAGACATCTCATTATGTAAACGGAGCTGCTAGCGTGTCAGTCTGCAGCCTCCGGCACACGACCTCGTTCGAGAAGTTTCGAGAGGCTTCGTGAACTCTTGTTAAAATGTTATGAACTTTTATACCAATGCAAGTGTCACCTTTAATTTCGTTTATTTAGTCCGAATAACTAAGAACGCATAACCAGGTGTTATGGATACGTGGATCTTAACTGAAAATTACTGGTTCATACCGGAATTTACGGGTGCTTTATATATATTTATAAATAACCTTATTCTCGGCAAAAAAGCCTGCAATGTTTGATTAAGTTTTCCCACTTGTATATATGATGGAATATGCTATAAATCTTCTGTAACCCTTAAATTGAAGGAGGTCGTTTCGCAGCGCTAAAACCTCTTTATTGTATATCACAGATATTTTTACGTTATTGATTTTGACAAATTCATAAGGGTGTGGTGTACAATAAAGAATATTATAATTATTATTAACAGATAAGGAGCTCTGTCACAAAGTTTATTAAATTAATGTTTACATTTTTAATTACAACATTTTTTTTTGATTAATCAATTAACAATCAGTTACAAAAATAGTTGAAAAATACAAGAAATGTCAATCCATGGATTCAAATATGGCTTTCATTTCAATGGAGCTTGTTATTAATTTACTTTGTAATATTCTTGATCCATTAGCGCAATGGACGTCTCATTTTATTATTCGCAAGCCAAAGGGCAAATTTTGTAATGGTCCTTTTTTAATGAAAAGATAATATTTACAAACGTAGGCTGTCATTTCTAAAGGCGGTCGCTGTTTTTGTTCTAAGCTCTCTCTCGTCTCCATTACCAAAAAACATAATAAATATAAACGTTTGATGGTACGATATCAAACTATACTAAAGAGAATACTAGAAATTCTAGAATGCCTCATAACTTTAGGATGATTATAACCAAAACTAGGCATTTATTGCTTTTGTTTTGTCATTTATTTCAATTGAAAGTAACTGTGTTTTGAATATTGATTCTAACGAGAAAAACGCAATATAGTACTGTCATTTCGAATCGAATCGTCGAAAAAAAAGCAAATAAATGAAAATGAAATTAACCAGCCATTTTTTTTATATGTTAAAATATATATACCTAGAAAAACTTAACTTGAGTTTTTTTGAATGCATATTTTGTATGTATATGATTGGACTAATAAAAATTTGTTAGTCTTATCAGTCATAAATCTTTGTCATCAGTCATAAACAAAGACAAGGTCTGCTTACTGTAAAAATACTGCCTCAAACGTTTTGATTAATAATAATTTGCAACTGTACATGTACGTTATATTTTATAAATTTAGCAAACGACGAACGTAAGTGGTTATGAACTCACAAACGCGTGTAAATTACTAACACGGGAGTTAAAAAAACGAATTGGTAATATTGGCGAATTTCAAATAAATTAAAATAGTTGGCGTGCATACGTTGAATTCCCAAAACAAGATACGATTGTGAATAAAATACCGAATGGATTGCATGCTCCAATATTAATTACTGTTATTGGTTCTGTTACAAACTCTAATAGAATGTTACGAATTGTTTGTAAAATTATACACACCTCATAAACTAAGTTTAACGCCGTTTAAGGAATTAACAGTAACTATGGCTTAGCTTTTCATAATTCAAAAAAGAGCAAATCAAACTGTTCTAAAAATTGCAAGCACAAGTGCTAATTTAATCGTCATATGATACGGCAAATCCCTGACACATCCTAGATGTTTCAATGATAGAAGCAACGCTTTACATTCTTATCAACATGTACAATGAGGCTTAAGAATATACTTGATGGTAGAGCTTTGTATAAACCCATTTGTCTGATATTCTATCACTAAACAGTAATATAATATTATTCTGCACCGTTTTGAAGGAAGAATGAACGAGTGTAACTACTGGCACGAGGGTTATATCATCTATGGTCCCAAGGTTTCTGGTGCCTGTAGAAGGAATGATTATTATTTCAAACGATGTCTATAATTGGCGTTGGTGACCGCTTACAAGGTGACCTACAACAACAGCCTGTAAATTCCCACTGCTGGGCTAAAGGCCTCCTCTCCCTTTGAGGAGAAGGTTTGGAACACATTCCACCACGCTGTTATTGGAACAACAACAACTACGCTGTTCCAATGCGGGTTGGTGGAATACACATGTGGCAGAATTTCTATGAAATTTGTCTCATGCAGGTTTCCTCACGATGTTTTCCTTCACCGCCGAGCACGAGATGAATTATAAAGACAAATTAAGCACATGAAACAGCGGTACTTGCCTGGGTTTGAACCCGCAATCATCGGTTAAGATGCACGCGTTCTAACCACTGGGCCATCTCGACTCAAGGTGACCTAGTAACGTAAAAAGAAAACACATTAGTTTGGAAGCTGGATTATAAATTAACGACACATAAGGTATTCACGAAATAAGATACAGTTACAAGTGTATCTATATTAAATATTATTACATTGGTTGCCTATTTTCCAAAGTTATGAGAGATACAATTTTTTAAGCTTATCCACCTATCTAGTTAAACGGAGTGCCGTCTACGTAAGTAAACGGATAAACTTTAACAGAAGTCACTATGAACTGAAAATAGAACGCCTAATACACACACGAATGGAACGAGTATTAGATCCTGAACAAAATCGAAAGTTTAATCGACGGAACCATTGTTAAAACTTATCAAGAACTATTCTACTAGAACCAAAGTTTGTTTGTGAGATACTTACTTATAGTTGAGATGCTTATACATATTTGAGGACATATCGTATATATTTATACTTATTGTACAGTCAGAGTAAGAAAACCTTCTTCAGTTTTCAAATTCATTCCTTATCAAGTCGTAAACTCTTAGTACCTTTAGAAACTAAAGAACTAAACTGACATCTGCATATAAAATAAAACTTTAATAGTACGATAACTTGGTTCAAAATAGTGTCACATCTTTGGACTACGTCTAGTTTTAAAGCAATATGAAACCTTTTTAATAGCGTATTTATCATTACGAATTCTACATCAAAATATGTCTGTCAGTGTCATATTTTCTCGATCGGTAAAGCAAATTATCGCTCATATTGAGCACACGAACATAGGTCTTAAGGTGACGAACCTGTTTTTACCCTGACTGTACATAGGGTTTACTTAGATCACATACTTGGATTTGATATGTATTGATAATATAATTTATATATTGATGTATAATTTGTAAATTCTATATTTATATATATTTATTAGTTTTAGTTATAGATTCATATTATTTTACACTAGCCACCTCATATTCTATGAGCTATCCTAACCTGTGAAGTTGCCTGGAAGAGATTTCTAGGTAGCAATAAGTACGCCTAAATAGTATGCTTCTGTTGTTTTTGAGCCATGCTTTATTTATTTATTTTCTCTGTGTAGTGTCTAAATAAAGGATAAACTAAAGTATAGTTTCATACAAGTATCATTAATAGATAAGTCGGCATTTAAATATAGACTCAACAAGCATTAACTTCCACTAAACAAGCAATATATAACTATAACAACGTTTAAAGTGAAATAAAATAGGAGTCACTTTTATAAATCCATTGAGAATAACATAGACTGGAGGCGGGCGTTTTCTAAAAACCCAAGCGACAGTTGAAATGAAAAATTCATATCATAGCACGAGAGTTACAGCTGCGTTAGCATAACTTTGTTTTTTTTTATATTCATTTTTATAAATATATAAGGGGCACGAGATGCGAAGCCTACGACTAAGTTCGTCGGTAGTGTGAAATTTGGTTACGTATTTGTTTCGTAAGCTAAATCCTTAGTCACGTCAATATTTAAGAGAATTTTTAAAAGGTTTTCTTCAAGATTTTATGTCCATACTCATACATTATTTTACAAATATATCTGATGGTTTTAAAATAGCAACAATATCGTATATTTGATTACATATATTATTATTTTTTTGTTTTATTTTAAATTTCGAATTTTATTCGATCGAGTTTTACATGTCATGATCTTGTACGGTTTGTAATGACTGTTCGATTAATGCAAGTATGCAAAGTCACGCGAGGGGCATGGCATTGCATACTAGCATTAATCGAATCGTATTTAAATTATATGTACTTGACTTATACATACATATAAAATAAGTTGATATATAAAATAATTTATGCTCCTGAATAACCTTCATACAAATAAACAAAGTCACGTAGTAATTGAGTTAAAAAACATTCTTGAGAATATTATAGAATAATTTCAATAGTTAGTTGAATGTATAAAATATTCTATAAATTATTTTCCAGAGGCAAACAGCGACGATGACCGTCCACGTTGAAATATGGAGATGAAACGGCATGATAAGCCGGGCAGCTTGTCGCCCGTTAACCCGGCTGTCAAGAAAGACGAGGCAGGCAAGACGTCAAGATCTAGTAGCAGAACGGAAAAGGAAATCAAAGCTGACAAATCGCCCAGTGATGATGGTTTGAAGAGAGAACGGCGACTGTCCAGAGCTAGTGAATCTTCGAGGGACACGCTTGAAAGGTAAACTATTCTGTTCAACAGATTATTAAGATTGCATAAATCAAACCATCATGCAATATTCATGTTCACTCTCACTGGAAAGGCTTTTTTGAATCATTTTTTTTTTAAGATTCAATTAAAATAAAAGTTGCCTCGTGTTTCTTACTTAAATATTAATAGCTATTTCATTTTTTTTTTTTTGCTAAAAAGGGTAAGTTTTATACCAAACTGCTCGAGTAGGTACGGGTTGGTTCCACACGTGGTATAAATTTATCCGATAGATAAACGTTTCCTCACGATGTTTGTCTTCATTACGATCAGGAGAAAAATAAACATACGAAAATTCAGTTATCAGAAGAGATCGTTTAAACAAAGAGATCGTTAAAAATCGTTCTAAACATATATGGATTAGTCTATGTGTTATAATTTTTGGTTTATCCCTTTTATTTATCAAAACGTAATTGATAACTGACAAATACGTTGTATGAAGTATAAATAATAACCAATCACAGAAAAGTTACGAAGAGGTACTTGTACACCCTTCAATGGAAACAGTTGAGGCTCGCAACGGCCACAATTAAAAATGAATACTCTCATAGAAATAGTTCTGAATAAAAAGCACATTTTAATTGCACAAGTTTTTCTATTTTTTTCTAATAGTAAAGTACACTTTTATTTAGCTTTAATTAATCCTTGGTTTATGAAGAAAATAGCTTTTAGGTAATAAAAAATTACTACATATCTTATTATAATAGACATATATAGATATATCTGTGATAACTATATCTTTATTGTTGCCATTAAATAATAAAAATAATATGAAATAATTCTTATTTTCACATTGAATAATTGATTGCTTAAGACAAAGAATCAATTAAAATCCATATACAAGTTAACATTTACGATTTTTTTTCGTTACTAAACTAAATAATTAAAAAAAATAAACTTCAAATTAATCTGATTGGTCAACAGTGCAAAATGTCACATGAGTTTATGGAAAGCAAACAATAAAAATTCTTATATTATTCTTTAATTAAGAAATTATTGATTCCACTTACAAAATGCCATTCCACTTTTCACATGCATAAAGAATGATTTTCGTGATAAAAAGTAATCTATATCTCTGATACCTACTCGAACTATTTGTATGTCAAATTTCATCTACATAGATTCAGCGATTTAAACTTAAGGAGATAACAAAGAAGCTATTCTCGCATTTATATTATTTGTAAGGATGAATGAAAATGTTCCCTATTTAAAAGGTACATCCTCCAGGTCTTTAGAAAACAGTTAAATGGAGTAATTACCGTAACGAGGCAGCGAACATGTTTTAATTCCCAGCCGGCGAATGATCGATGAGATACAAATTACAAATGTGTCGTTAATCTCGGAAAGGCAATGACTTGGTTAAAAATATTATGAATCATTTCAGTCAAATTGCCCACTTTTCAGCTGTACGATATTTAATAAAAAAAGGTTTTTTTTTCAAGCCAATGATCTTTCTTTATAGATGAAAATATTCACACTTAAAGAACTCACATTTTTATTACAATTCTGCGAGAATATAAACGGTCTGAAAATTAAATGGTCATATATAAATTAAAAAAAATGTTTGCTTACTGCGTTATACTGCTCGATTGGCATAATTTGGTCATTTGAATGGTATCTTTTATTAGCATTGTGTCTTATTATTACTTTGGATGAATGCTCTAGTTTTTTATAACTTACTTTTTTATCAAAGATGTGGTACTTAGCTTCACAATATTTTTACAGCAATATTATGTATACAATAATATATATTGTATAAATACAGTAGTAAAGATAAACTTCTAACACAAAGTTTGCAAAGTCCGACTTTGCAAAGTCAATACAAAGGTATTGCATTCTGTATTAAAAATCCGAAGGCTATTGGTAAACATATGTACTCTTATATCTAGTATTTAAAATATTAGTTTTGCCCGTGGCTTAGCCTTTGAGTTAAGAAATATGCTTGTAGGTTTTAGGTATAATGTAGCCGATGTTTTCCTCGGGTTAACCTTGCTTCAGACCATAATTCGTCAAATTCAGTTTCGTTTTTTGGTAAAAAAGTAGCAGATGAGTTAGTTAGCATACAAAGTTAGCATTTATAATATTAGTATAGGTATATGTGGATATACAGGAAATATTGTATAAATATAATTTAATTTAATTATACAAATGGAATTAATTAGTTGAACTTGTCTGTACTTTGTGATACATTCCAAATTGGTTCCTTATCCGGCGTCCGAGAAGAAATATATCACTTCATCTTAAAATTGTAGTATAATAAGCCTAAGAATTATTAACATGAAGTCCTTTAATAGTTACTGTGTAAATCATGACCGCGTGGAATGTTTCATATTAGGGATAATTTCCGTTGAACCGCAATTCCGATCCTTTGGGCTAAATACGAACTAACCCTCCTGTCACCAGTGGAGGCAAAAAGACGAGTTGTTATGATTTTAATATTATAAAGTGACAATTCAGAAGAGTTTATAAAAGTCTACTTGAATAAAGAACATTTTGATTTTAGAAACAGGTCCAGTAATATAAAAAAATTACGTCGACCTCATATAATATTTTAAATTATTGTATATTTAATAGGCTTAGATATATCAATTAAATATTCAATAAATTTAGATTTCAGAGACGCCTGTATACCATAGGAGATAGTAGGCAGCTTAATTAACGTCATGCAAGCCAAAGACTAGATTAAACTAAAATGAGAAACGCTGACGCTCTTTTGAAAATATTCCCTCTGAAATTATTGTAGAGGTCGTAAAATAACACTCAGATATGCTGAGCATTTTTTTTCACTTTCTATTAATGTTTTTACCGTCGAGGATATGCGAGACCATTTTCATATGCATATTTTTCAATTTAACACGTTTAGTTTTATTATTTAATGAAGTTGTCGCTGCAAGCGCTTTTCATATCGGCTTCATAGTTTTGTATCACCAAACAACTGAAGCCTAAATAAATTTATAATAATATCTCTTTAAAAATATTTTATACGGCATACAAAAATGAACATGTTTCCGCCTTATAATAATTAAAATAACGTGTTCTTCGAATTTATTTGATATTGAATAAGCACAGTTTTAAATAACAAAAATTTCAAAAATATTCAAAATTTTGTCTTTTTTATAGACATTATTATTAATTAGAAATTAAAACAAACGTATGTACCTAATATTATTTCATAGAAAGCTATCAAAATAAGCACTGCGAATATTAAAAGATATAAATTTAAAAGATAAAAGCAATCTACTTTTATATTCCTACAAGAAAAGGAAGCTTGCTGCGTAAACGAGCACTTTACAGTACTTTTTTTCAAGAGGCTTCAAGTTACACGGCTTCCACTAGTTTATACACAAATATTCTTCGCGTTTTAAACATTATGTAACCATTATATAAACTTTCAGTGATTTTATTTATAATGCTATATAGTGTATAATTTTCACTATACTATATTAATTTAAACGACTCATAACATCATAAAATCTTTTTACTTTATAATATTCATTGAAAGTAGAAATTAATCTGGTATACCTGTCACCTGCAAATTTAAGGTTATTTTATTTATATGAAGTTGACGTGCCAACTCGAGGACAGTGGCTTAGTGTACTAGCACAAGTTTCGCACATTAGGCAAATTCATGCTCGTGCCCGCGCACGCATACTCGAGAAAGCCCGTATGCTTACGCAAACGCGTTTTGTGTACTACTTTTCTTACATCTATGCAATTTTATGCTCTTAAAAAGTTAGTCGTTCGGTTTATTTTTTATATTTCATTTCAATCAATATATAATAGTAAGTTACGTATTTATATAATGCACAACATGTTAATTATATATCATTCACAATAGTCCTTTTCCACAGACAAGATTCAAAATCATCATCTCTCAGTCCAAAAGTATCACGAAAATACTTCACTAACTGGAAACAAGCATGCGATAAAACAAAAGATAAAACCAAGGAGTTGCTGAAACGGTGGAGGACTTTGCCCGAGGCTGAGGGAGCGGAGGACCAAATGCAGGCGGCAGGGAACAGTGAGGAAGAGAAACACCATGGGTGGAGTGTACACGTCTGGAGTAAGTTCATTACTATTGTTTAATGTTATTAAAGTGTTTGTCTTCTTAATAATTTCTAAACCTCTTGTTTGTAGCACTTTACTTTTGTACTCAAATATTATAACATTCTATTTTAACAACTAACATTTCAAAATTCCTGGAATTATATTATTGGTACTTGGTATTGAAATTAGCTCGTTAAAACAAAAATTCGAACTAATTCTTCAACTTAATGATATAAGTATAAATGAAATCAGATCAAAATTAAATTTTCGTTACAATATAACACTGTACTACGGGAAGATATATATGCATATCCATTATTAGTATAATTTATCCTACATAAAAATCAACGAATACCATTTTAATTTAAATCAAGTAGAGAATAACACGCATTACCTAAACATATTTTTATAAAAGGCATTATTTTTATTGTAATAGAATACAAAAATAACGAAATAAACTATTTATATGAATACAAAATTTTGTCTATATTTTTATGGTAAAGTGATAGATGGACTAGCAATTAATAATAAGTAGTAACCAGTGCTTATAGACATTTGCACTGCGAGTAATATTAATCATACCTCAAATCATTCATCCAAGTCTAATAAAAACGTTTTATTTGTTCGTAATCATGAAAAGCTGCCAAACGTGTCGGTATGAGGCTGTAACCAATCTACGCGGAATGATTATAGGCCATTATTTTTTAAATTCCCTTGATCCGTTCCACTTCTATTATATAATATCCAATGATCGGTAACATAACATAATGTACCCTATTATAATTTCAAAAACTGTTTTACGTAGGTACATGATGCAGTAATAAGTCGCATTTTAAAGTGTAAATGTGTTGGACGACGTTATTTTTTTTGGCTGTGTAATTAATTTTAATAGTACCAAGAGGACGCATATATTTCCACCATTGTCATGAAGGATGGAGAATACAATAAAAAGAAATGTACTAGCGTACGCATACACAAAGAACATCGATCGGTGCATTCAAAATAACAAAGTCAATTACATCCATACATTAAAAACTTTAACAAGATATAACTGCACTCTATGTTGACATTACTGACAGTGACAAAAGCATTTTAGCAAAATCCAGTTGGCTTAATATAATGAAAATTTTCAAAGATTTTTCAATCACTTTCTGCATTCAAAATAGACAATCTGAGAAAATGAGCAACGATACAAAACAAAAGGAGGCTGTTGAGAAAAATCAACCAAATAACCCCAAGGTAAAGAAAGAATTGAAAATTCGCGAGAATATAAAAATAAATACCAGAAAAAGTAATTTAAAAGAAATAGGCTACTATACATTTAAAAATATGATGACTAGGAACGTCAAATCCCAAATAGCCGAAAGCAGAAGAGTTATTAAAAGAAAGAAAACAAGCAAAGGGAAAAAACAAATCAAGCATTGATCGTTCAGTACCTTAATTATAGCAAAGAATTACGATTAATCATAATGAAAATCAAAGAATGAACAGTTCATTATTGTACCGCCGGATAGATAAATAAATTCTTCATCGAATGGTCGATTAACAGGAACTTTAAACTTCAGATAATGTACTGTACATTACTTATTTTTATTTTAACATTTTCAAAATTTGTATTTTCCTAAATTATATTGATGGCTCGTCTAATTATTTATTGTTAAATATGTTGTATGTAAATCGTTTCTACCTACTTGCTTGTGTGATTATATATGTATATGAAAATCTGTACTAATAATATAAATGTGAAAATAACTCTATCTGTTGCTCGTTCCCTTTTGATAAAATTCGGTAAGAAAATTTGTACTCCAAAGAAGGACATTAGCTTTTTTGCCTAACACATGACAGTCCCCTAAAACGCAAGTGAAGCCACGAGAAACAACTCGTAAATTATAATACGAGCAAAATTATTGTAAAATGAGAAATGTTTGCAATGGAATGTGCAAATACTTGCATTTGGATAATGCTTTTGTGAAATATGACACGATTCAGCGACTGCAGTTTATACAGGAGCCGTGTTTTATTCTTTGTACTTTCTCGAGTCGCAGTGAATAAAGAAATATTCGAATGGATGTTACGTTTGATTTGTCTTCTGTCGTGAAATATTTATCTTACAAATGCATCGTAGAAGTTATCCTTTCTCTAATCTGAGATCTAAAAATAACAATGGAAGGATTTATTTCAGATTCAAAATTTGTAAAGCGAGCGCACAAATTGTCTAAATAAAATATTTCTATATATAGGCCGAATCATAGCTATAATAAACCGTTCGATACTTACGTTCCTTAATTTATGACGACGAAACGTACATCAAATACGATTTAAAAGTACTCGTGGGAAACTTTATTGAAAACCCCTGTCCATATGGCTGAATTTATGGGGTATTCGTTTAATGGCCTCGAATAATAGCTGCCGCATAATATACAACACATATTTCTAGTGAACTACATAAAGTTTGTGTGTTTTGATAATATTAATTGCGATTCATATTGTAAATGTGTATGTGAGGCAGATTTTAACGTGAAAGAAAAATCATTAAATTCAAATTACCTTATTTACAAAAAATATATTGCTTTATCTGTATTAAGATTAATGGACTTGGTATTGTTTGACAAAAAGCCTTGAAGTTTGCTTGGGATTACTGTTTTATTTTTAGAAAAATGGCAGCCAAAGCACCATGTCTATTCTGCCATGTCTAGTCATATCTGGCTACTACAATATACATTTTTTTTTTCGAATATGTCCTGTATACCTAATTGGTAAAATAAACCAATTTAACATTTTTTATAGCATTAGTAATGTCCCATTATCAGGAATTACTAATATTCCTTTTTACCCCTCCACTTAAACTTAAAACTTTAGGAGAGGGAATGACAATAGTCCATAGAGTCAGGATCGTTCCTGTAACTTTTTGCATCCAGGCTAGTCGACCCTGACGCTTTCGACGATTGAATATTGGCTAATTATTTTCGACCTTACATTTTTTGTTGTTTTATTATATTTTTAAACGCTATTACTTTAGACAGACGTTCTCATCATTTACTAAAAGTGGTTAAAACATTACCAATCCAATTCCACTAGAAAAAGATCAGGCGCTGGGCCGGCTCTATGTGCTATCGTACAAAATGGAAGTGTAATTTGTAACGCCTCGCTATATGCTACGCCGAGCCAGGTTGAACCGAGCCTAGCCAAGCCCGTCAAGCTGAAGCCAAAGCCAAGCCAAGACAGAGCTATGCCACGACTATTGCAACGTAACAGAACAGAAAAGAGGGTTGTCGCGATGTCAAAGGGTATACAGAATATAACAGAGTTGTAAAAATATAAAAATAAAAAAAAACAATAATAAGAAATATATATAACATAGTTGTTATTGCCTTTCGTTTCGAGTTTCTAGAATTTGTGTCGCTACTAAGAATTCTCGACAGGAAAATATATTTTTCACAGCCTGACATTGTTCGGTCGGTTTGGATCCGAGTACCTCGCGTTCTGCAGTCTTTTAACTAGACTAATGAGATGGGTAGTACAATAACTGGATTGCTTTATATGAAACTTGTTTTTGCAATGTTATGCTAATGTAATTAATTTGGTTCATGTCTCCATACGTAAATGTTCGGAGCACGCAAACTTAGCTTCCATTGTTAGCCATCAAATTATTTTTGTTTTCGAGCCAGAATTTTGAATTATGAGAGTGATGTCTGATTTAATCGTTATATAAGGCGCAGTTCAAGAGATCCTAGATTCAAACCCAAGGTAGAGCCGTTAAGAGGTAATTAGGTTTTTCTGGTTGGGATATCTGGCAGTCTGTAGATTCTCGTACTTTAGAAAGCATGTAAAGATGTTGGTTCTGCCCTCAAATTCATTACGCTAATATCGGATTTGCCGTATTTTCTGATTATGAGAGTGCACCGATTATTTGCGTACACGCTTGTACTGTATAATATGTCCTGCGTAGTTCGTTGTCTCCGTTAAGATTGTCTGCTATGATCGAAATCGGTCAGGCTCAGGACGTCCTAATCGTCTTATCTACTAGGAAATTGTAGAAGTATTGATAGAGGAGACTTCTTTATTTTTGTTTTTTTTTTATTAATAATAAACCTGTTGATTGTTCCCAGTTCATTTTGTACATTTTATTTTTATCTGATATTGACATTTACAAAATTACATACCAAAAATCACTAGATATTCCCGTTATTATATATTATTTTGTTATTATATATATTATATTTTATTGTTTAAGTTAATATCAATAATTTTAAAAATTGAGATCGACCTATCCGTATCACTACTGCATTGTCAACGTCATCTGGTATAATAATAGCTATAATTTTTAATTTTATATTTCCCAATGAATTGTATGCAGCAAAAATATATTTTTGACCAAAAAAAAATGTGTCGCATCAAAATATAGTTCGTGGATCCCCTTGGTCACATCTAATCACAATGAGCACGCATCTTCTGAAAAATTGATGGACCTCAGCCGTATACGTCAAATTTGACATTCGTCCATTTTGTTCCACTCTATATAAAAAAATAAGTGTTCATCTGATGACCAATAAATTTTTACTCGTCTTATTATTACTACTATTATTTACTGTTATATTACTGTAATACATTTTCTTTCTTCATACCTAAAGTTCCTGGTACAGTGAACAAAGACGCCGTGTACGCTCTCGAAAGTTCGCGTCGAGGCATACAGAGGCGTGGGTTTACCAATAATCCATGATAATATTGTCTGTATTAGTACGTAACACTGCAACAGCTCTGAAACTTTGCAACAAGCAATATTTAAAATAATTTATATTGACTTAATGCAATTAAATATATACGCTAAAACTTTTTTTTATGTACTTCAAACTATGTTATAAAAAATGTTCATGATATTTTTCCCATTAAATCCTGACCTGTAATGTAAATACATGATGATAATGATAAGTATATATAGTATCAGCAAATTAATTCTTGAATGAATAATTCAATTTTTAAAACCGTGCGTGTTTAAACGACTGTATTGCATTTAATAAGTTGATTTTGAACGGGAAACACGTTGTAAATTAGTGGCAGGACTTAAACAGACACATCGCAGCCATGAAACTGTTAGCATTTTGTTTTATCATTTTCGAACTTCATCAAATTGCTTACTGCCACAGAAGTCACCGATTATTATCAACTTTACCTATCAGACCGTTACGGTACTTATCACAAGACGAATATTTTGATAGGATTGTCGACATAGTGAATTCTGCCGACAAATTGGTGAAAGTAACTTGCTTAGAAAATATTGCTTCAACCTCAGAACTATATGAAAAATATGGCTACGTGATCAATTACACAGTAAACGAATTGGACGACATGAATATCCAAGTGAGGATAAAGAACCGAGTACTTTACACCATCATGCGTCAAGACGGAAAAACGAATGATTTTGTTGATATCAGGATACTGCCCAAGATTTTGAACATTCATGAAGCAGTATGGTACAAAATGTATAATGAACTTAAGGTATTGATTCCTTACAGCGTTGAATTTGGTGAAAAAGTACCGGATACATGTGTCTCTGATACATCGATATTTATTGTGCCGGAACGTGTATCCGTAATTGATATTAAATAAGTGTCTAGAGCCAGGCCACTCTTAACCCCTGGTGCAGAGAGTGCAAAACTTTGGGTGACGCCTCGCAAATGACTGTCAAGTTTTGGATAAAGGGACAGGAGGTGGTATCTTAAAAGTCTTTTATTTCTGGGTCGAAGATATTACACAGTACACAGCTTGCACCGGGACACTTATTGGACTTAAGACAAGGCAGAAAGACAAGCGTTTCATTTTAATAAAAATAGAAAATGTGTACAGGTTTATTATTAATAAACAATATTTTGATATTAATTGTGTCTTTTCTACCTTTTTTAAATCCAATGCAGTTTTTCTTAAAGACTGTGTATGCTATTTCATGGTGTACGCGAAGACCATAAAAACTTATATTTCTGTTATAAGCGTGTATTTTCTTTCATCATCAAGCTTCCTATGTAATTTATAAATCCTGTATTGCACTATATATTGTACTATTATACAGGTATATTTATCAAAACTAATCGATCTAATTATGATTACAATTGATTTTGCTTCTGTTAAGGTCAAAGTTGATATTACATTTCTACATAAAACATTTGCATTCATCGAGTATTATTTTTTATTTACATAGCAATTATTTACATTAAATATTTAAATAAGGTTATACGAATCAATATTGAATATATACTGTATAAATGAGCGCGTGGAAAGGTGGAAAAAATGCTATCAGCGTTTTCCAATTGAATCACAATTTTAATTAGCATGTGAAACCAGCTCTCCTATCCCTAGTAGTAATTTATATTACATTTTTAGAAAAACTGATGTACTATCTATGTATAACGGAGGCAAAAATATAACAGTTTTAAATAAATTTATATTTAATTATCAACATATTTATGGGAATTATATTATTGTGTCGCCCCAACACTTTTGGACATATTTTGATAATTATTCGTGAAAAAGAATTAGTTCAATAGTTTTATTAATTACTCACACATATGCAACATTTAAATAATTTTAACAAACATATACAAAAGCCAAACCACTAACGCTAAAAATATCTGTAGTGGGTAAATTGACTTGACCGTGAGTGTCTAATTACCAATCAAATACAAAATACGAGAACAGTCGCATAAGGTAATTTTAAATGTGTGCAGGACAATTATTAATAACTTAATTAGCGATAAATACAATTTTCCCTCTAAATATTACTAATTTGCCCATTAATTTGACGACCTCCGTGGTCGAGTGGTGTTTACACCGGTTTCCATGGGTACGCCACTCCGACGTCCTGGGTTCGATTCCCGGCTGAGTCGATGTAGATTATCATTAGTTTTCTATGTTGTCTTGGGTCTGGGTGTTTGTGGTACCGTTGTTACTTCTGATTTTCCATAACACAAGTGTTTTAGCTACTTACATTGGGATCAGAGAAATGTATGTGATGTTGTTTCATATTTAATTTCATTTATTATTTAAAACAAAATAAGTTATCTCCAATCATATAAGGAAGATCGTGTAACTTCGACATTAAATTCCCACGAAATCATTGGCTGCATTCTTGATAGTTTATGGTATTTATTATGAATTCGGGAAAATATAACGTTATATATGTCAGCCAAGTTGTAATTAGAAATTTTAAAGCAAAAAGTAAACAAAAATATAAAGTAACAGCCTGTAAATTTCCCACTGGGATAAGGCCTGCTCTTCCATTAAGGAGAGGGTTTGGACCGTATTCCACCACGGTGTTCCAATGCGGGTTGGTGGAATGCACATGGGACAGAATTTCGATGAAATTAGACACATGCAGGTTTCCTCACGATGTTTTTCTTCACCGCCGAGCATGAAATGAATTATAAACACAAATTAAGCACATATACATATATAGTGGTGCTTGCCTGGATTTGAACCCGCGATCATCGGTCATGATGCACGCGCTCTAACCACTGGGACATCTCAGCTTTAAAGCAAAACTAAACATAAATAGATAAGTGGAAAAGTGATGTATTATAAATAAATTAATTAACCAATAATTGTTTGTAATATAGCGCATAGACAAGCGCATGGAATTATTAAAATCTACTGGTTTTTTTATCTTTACTATCTTTTCGGTTGGAATAATTGTATTTTAATGTTACTCAGTCTATAATTTGGATCTAATATACATAAATTTTATTTTAAACTTTTTCATCGAATTAATTTCATCGAATGTTTATGTTTGTATATAAGTAACCTTTTTATTCCCTTTAGTATTTTACAGTGGCAACACAGGCATCTGTAAAGATAACGCTTTCATTACTATTTGTTAAAGATAAAGTCTTTAATTTTTGCTGATAATATACTACATAACGACTAATGTCGCACAAATTAGACTAAAATGAACAGTTCACTTACCATAATACGACTTACGAGTATATGTTTACATTATTAATTCCGATATAAAATGCTTAACCTGGTGTAATAAATATGAAAACACTGACGAAGCATATTGCTATATATAAGCATGGATTAATAAAACTGTAACGTTATTGACTCAATTTTCCTCTTGTCCTAAACGTAGTATGTATACTACCATTTCAGTTACCAAATAAACACATGTCCAATTTAACTTTCACACAATGGTTTGCGCAGTGCGGTGCTGGATTGGATCTACTGCCACAGCCTAAGTAGAGCTCTTACATCCCAAAGATATTTAAAATAAATATAATACGAGACAATATTTTCTGCATAATAGGGCTGGTCCAACTGTGGTCGTTATGTTATATATTTTTTTTATTAATTGATTCAAATATTGCTTATTTTATGTTCAATTAAATTTTAAAAATTAAAATTAAAAACTTTTGTTCATAGAGGTGCGTGTGAAACATTCCATTTGCGGAAATGTGCTATTTCGTTTTCGTAAGCCGTAATCCCATCTTTATTAAGGAAAGCAACCTTCACGGGAACGATATAGAAGCAATTTCTGCGACCCTACTCTTTGAAATGGTTGAAAGGGAGCAACCGTTTGTGTTCTAAATTCACATCATTTTAGAACATTAAGCGTAAATTCTTTAGATACTCACAGTGGAATCGCGGATTTTTTACTGACGAGTTTTGTATGAAAAGCGTTGAAAATGTTGAGTCATTCTAAATTTAAATGTTCCAAATCATTGGTATCAAAACGATGTCTAATAAATTAGGTTCTAAGATATGTTTACAATGCCCTTTTTTGTTTTGTTCTCATTTACATTCTAATTAAAATATTTATGGACCGAATAAGAAAATAAATATCTGTTATTTATTGGTTTAACAGCGACCTGGGTAAACCGATGCAGTGAAGATTTGGAGTGCTTAGACCTAGAAGAAGAACAACCTTTGGCTCAATTAAGTTCTGTACAAACAGACAAAATGACTCTATTTTTCACCGAGCTTCTAGACCACGACCGAGATGACGTCATCTGTGATCAAGACTTCGACAACTTTTTCGAGGTAAGTATTAGTTGATTAGTTTATGATAACTCTTACAACATATTTATTCTTATATATAGCCGAACTGACTAGTTCGTCGTTCGATAAGACTTTATCATTTTACACAGAAATAGAGCAGGTACCCTAAATCTTAAAGAAAAATAAAAAAATCAAATCAAAGGAATTATTATTAAATTTGCTCGTTCTTAACCCGCCTTTTAACTTAAAATTGATATGAGATATATTAGGCTTAACCGCTAATAATAACAAATATATACAACCTGTATATTGTATAGTTAAAAATGCCTATTCAATGATCTCAATAAAGATTTATTCAAACTAGTACGTTTGTTAATATAAAACCAATAAAAAATCAATTGAATCAAAACTACGACAGTTAGCGTTGACTTTACAAATAATTCCTTCTAAGTCTACTAATAATAATTTTCTGTCACAAGATTCAAAGTAAAAAATTTCTTTGATATAAAATTTTAAATAGATATTTTACTATTCTTTCACAAAGACTTTTCACTCTTTTTTTCAATTATCCAATGTACAAAGTAAGCCGTAAAAATTGTCATGAATTTGCATTTTATAAATTGAATTTTTAAACAGTAAGCCTTTCGTTCTGAAACGGCTCTAATCGGATTCCATGATATTTGTTAAAACCGTGGAAAACATCTGATTACCTTTTGTTCGTTTGAACAAAGAAATGTGTGCTGTTATGTCAGATTGTTTTACATATATAATTATTTTAATACATTTTTTTTCTATGATTAAAAATATTAAAAACATATACCTATTTATTGGCAGAATATTTTGCGATTTTATAATGCATTTTAATTTAGAGATAGAAGTACTTTAAAGTTGTTTTAAAAACTAAATTTTAATACGTCTCGAGACAATGAGTACAATAGTTAAAAGCGATTCCATAATTAAATAACGTCATAAAAAAATATGAAATATTACTTAGTGACGGAAATAAAACAGTCCTAAGCGTTTTGTAACTACGAGTAAGAAATTGGATCAATTAAATTAATTTAGCGATGTATTCACAGAAGCTTGCCCACTTCGCCGATTGGTCGACGAACTCGTCCGAATTTCACATACTCTTGGAAGTGAAGAGGGAATTCATCGAGAATTTTCTCAATCCGTTGCCCCCCAAGTAAGTTGACTGATCTGTTCGCGAAGGTAACCAAATGGAGCGCCATAACGAATTACCTCAATTTATCGGCATTAGAGTTCGTTTTCGAAAATTTAAATATTATACAAATGCGACGTTTATTACGATGACTTTAAAGACACATGAGTAATTCATAATTAAATTATATTTACTTGTAACCATATTAAATACTCGACTCGTCGCAGCGGTTCTTATTTCCGACTAGTTCGAATTGACACATATTTGTATTACTAGTAATTTATTATTTACTTTTTAGTGTTACTGTATAAACTGACAGCTATTTTTTATTTAAAATCTTTTCTTATATATACTGCACGTGTTTATTTAATAATGATTTTTATGCTATTACTAGTATAACTTAAAATACAATCAAACACGAAAATTTATAGACTGTACATTTATTAATGACCAGGTTGGCAGAATTACCATACTACAGAAGAGTTTGCGGACCTGAAGCCGGCGGTATGCCAGGAAGAACGACGCTCGAAGGCTGGTTGGCACGATGGGCTATATATCTCAGTGAAATGCGACGATTCGTCGACTTGCCGCTTTACCTACAATACCTCTGCAAGATTTTTTTTCACGTTGTAGATCGAGAAAGTGAGTATAATATAATGTAATAAATATGAGACAACATCACATACATTACTCTGATCCCAATGTAAGTAGCTAAAGCACTTGTATTGTGGAAAATCAGAAGTAACGACAGTACAAACACCCAGACCCAAGACAACATAGAAAACTAATGATAATCTACATTGACTCAGCCGGGAATCGAGCCCGGGACCTCGGAGTGACGTACCCATGAAAACCGGTGTACACACCACTCGACCACGGAGTATATCGATTATATAATAAGTAGGACTAGCTGAAAAGCAAATGATTAAATATTTACGGTATATAGAGTAAGTAATTTAATTTATAGCATTAAATCCCGTGATTTAAAATAAATACATAGTAAGTCATAGTTTCGAATTTCGCAATGTTAATATATCTCTCTTGGGGCGTGGTATTCGTTTTTTAATAGAGTTCACAGTTATTTTTAACTTGGCCTATCAAACAATTTAAAGCTCTTGTCATAAAAAACATTACTCATTATAAAATAGTATTTAACATAAAATGTGTGGACACAGTATTTATTGATTTCTAAGCAGTAGGTGTATATAAAATATATTGTTCTTTACTGAAAAACTTTGTGATTAAAAAGGTGAAATAGACAAATACTCACTGACTTGCTTCTAGGTAGGTTTCTGCGGAACCGTTGGTAACTTTACATTTAATTCAATATTGTAACATGACATATATATAGTATGACTGTATAATGACTAACATACTTACATTTATTGTAATAATAATACAAAGGGCAAATCCAATTAATATAAAATCAGAACGCAAATGTATTTTGATTATGAACCTCATTACGGCAATATGAGAAAATCCCAATACTAATTATAAGGAGAGTCATTGGTAACTTGTTTGATATACGGATTTCATTACACACGAGTACGACCTTTTAATTGACGGCTCCAACGAAAGAAATAGAACAAGCTAATTTCGTCTGAACACGAACTACTGTGTACTTTTCTCTCAGTGAAAAAAGGAAGTGGAAAATCCTATAATTTATACAGCTGATTCAATGATTGATTAATTAGCTACTCTTTTATGAATAGAGGTTGACCGCTTATGTTATTTAATTAAAAAAAATCTTTATTTGTAAAGGAATTAAAATTAGCAATGAACGCTTTTAATTTTGCTCTAACAGATTTAAACTGTTGAAGGAACTATTCACTGGAACTTCTGAAACTCTCGTAGCTAACTTTCTTTAAACGTTTTATCCTAGAAATTTTCAAGTATTTAAAGATTGAACTATCCTGGTATATAGACAAAAAATGTAAAGATTTAAAATGTAATGAAAATGTAGATAAATTAAAAACAAAAATCCACTAAATGTTAAATTTTAACACATTAAAATGGATAAAGAGTGTAATCATTTATTCATATACTATTATTTCAGTTTAGTCCCAGCATTCTAATCTTATCAGTAGTATACATAATATATTATTCCTTTAGTTTCTTAAATCTATATGAAGTTACATTAAAAAAACCAGTATTTTTTTACAATCCTATCTTATTATAGTACCTATACGATGTTTCTCTTTAATTTCACTTTTGACTTCTGACCTTATTTTAACTAGTAATTACACTGTATAATTGTTTAATTATGATTACCAGAGCGTCCTCGACATACGTCCTTATCATACCTACATCTTCTATCGACCTTTCAAATATTATAGACTAATAAAAGTTATTGAGATTTAGGCACAGGCAATTTTGCAATTTATTTACTTACTGATACTATATTCCTAACACTAATTAATTTATTATAATATAATTAATGATTGTTTATCCTTAGGTGCAGGAGAAATAACCAAACCAGCGCTCGCCGCGTTTTATCGCTCCGTGATCGGCCTGCCAGCTAACAGGGTTGAAGAAATTATTGATACAGCATACGACAGAATGACCAGTGTAAATATTAATATACTTTATTTTTGTCTAGAAAAACAAGTCTATTACAATGGAAATATTTGGAGGCACCATTATGTCCACTAATATGGGGTGAAAATGCAAGATAGATGTAGATATTTTCCTTCGGAGAAGGGAAGATAAGTACAGCCAAACTATAAGATATATATCAACTACTAAAATCGTCTCCCGTCGACTATTCGATTATTTATAAATATAATGAGTAAAATTCCCGAGGCTATATTGAACCTCTATCTCTATCTCTACCGTAAAGGTAGAGCTTTCTGTTAGCCCGCCTTAGTACCACCACGTGTAGACATTCTTTTGCCAATCAGCAATGCTTAATATTGTTGTATTCTGATTTTGCAAGCTAGTAAAATCTTAAGATTACTCATGGGTTGTTGGGGGCAATTACTTAATATCTGTCAGTGTCAATGTCTGTGGCGATGATGGTCACTTTCGATTAGGTGGTATAATCCTAATTAATCATAAATGTTTTTTCAGAATAGCTACCTAATCCTCGATTATGGTACCTACGTTCACTGCTTCACTAACTGGTTGATGGGGAAGAATCCCAATGGCCCTGGGCAATGGGTGCTCGTTCCACCGAAGGATTCCCTGCCGCAGCCCCCGTTCCCTGTAGACTACAGCGCTTTAAACACCGAGCCAGCGAAGTTAGAACCGTATGCTCCTGACAAGAAGACTAATAGGCACTCAGTCATTGTATAGTCAATTTTTACAGATAATAATTAAAATACAATATAAAAACTATAAGACTCGTTATAAAATACTGTTAGTAACACTAAATACACTTAGGACAAGCTATTTAATGTAACATTTAATGCACAATTGATATAAGAATAGTTAATTTGGCAACTTATTTTATGTAAACCAGAATAACGAAACTGATATTACCTGTTAATGAACGACTATGTGTACTTAATTAATTTTCTTGTTATTGAACAACGATGTTGCCACATTTTTGATTGCAATAACGAATGCAGTGCTTTTTTAAAAAAAAACACCTTGTAAAATATGTTATTTATTTTACTTTATTATTTCAAATGTTCAATAGAAATAAACTTTATTCTAGCTATAATAGGACACGAGTTAGTAGAAAATGACTTACATAATATTAAAAAGTGTTTATGCACTAAATGTAACTAGTTGAAATTATAAGATATAGATTAATGAAAAACAAATCGCTTGCATATAAAAATAATCGCTTTACCCTTAACTTGTGCAATTTGACCAATTTGACATTAGGTATTTAGGAGCTTCATAGTGTAATTATTGTTGTATATAATAATTAGTGTAAAAATAGAGGTATTGTATTGTAACATATAATTTATGTTACACTATACAACCTCGGTTGCACGACACGGTAAACAAGAACTGCCTTAAACTAAGCGTCTTCACATTTCACGATACAGCCTTATTTTGTACCTTAGACGTAATTTATTGTAACTATTAGAATAAGAAATTCACTTGGATCCACGTAAATAAATTAAGCCTTTACTATGTTCGTTTTATTTTCTCTAAATCTCAGTTTACAAAGAAGTATTTTTATTAGAAATCAATCATAAGGTACATAAATGGTTTACTTTCTTTGATTGATCGTATTAACCAAACGAATCAAAAGATAATTTTGGAACGTATATGAACATATATATTTCAGAATTGCATTGTCCTTTTGGAAAATTCGGAAAAAAGGTCTTATCTTATACACACACACAGAGAGACTTTATACGGGTATTCAAATTCACCCTATTGACCATTTTTTTTTGACATTTATAAAATTCCAAATAACTACGGATGTTTCTTTTAAATTTACCATGATTGATGGGATGGAAAAGATGGAGTAACGCCACCCAAACAAGTCACGCCTCAGTGAGTCTTTGAAAAATTCACTCTACATCAATCATTCCAAACAACCGTATGGCAGGCAAATTGTTGTACTTTCGTATTTTGAGCCGTGTAATTCTGGAGAGGAAGTTTCGAAAAACGGTGGTAATTGGTAAAACGGTTCAAATATTAATTTATATTGAAGCAAAGCAAATTTTTCCACTGTTGTAAAAAAAATCTGGATCTTTTTCAACGTTATCATGCAGCATCGTTATCGCTATCGTTAGCAAATATTAATGTGGCAGGATTTAATCCGACAAAGGCAGATTTTCTCGCGATCATTTTTTCAACGTCGAGTACAAATTGAATTGTTAACATACTCCTATTAGTACATAAAAACTCAGAGTTTTTTTTATGTTATGGGGGCAAACGAGCAGGAGGCTCACCTGATGGAAAGTGATTACCACCGCCCATGGACATCTGCAACACCGGGGGGCTTGCTGTGTGTTTAAGAAAGGAGTACATTCTATTCTTAAAGGTTCCCAAGTCGTATCGGTTCGGAAAAACCGCTGTCGAAAGCTGTTTATATACAGTGATTTTGCGTGAGTTTATCTTGTGTCATGTCAAGAACACGTCTATAGCTGCAGGGCTTTTGACTCACGACCTTCGTTTGAAGTCCATTTTTTACGTCCACTGGACCCGACTGGCCGTTATTTTCGTGTATATTTAATAAATATAATACGTTAAAAATATGTATTTGCAGTCAAGTGCCCGAAATGCATATAACCATAAATTGAACGTCAGACTAAAGTTGTTACTTTTATGTTAAAGGTCATCATAATAGGAGTCGTTAAGTCTTCGCTCCGATATTGTATCCGTTATGCTCTAGGGTACTAATGGCACCATTACGCGAACGCGCGAATATTTCCCCAAAAATATGACGTGATAAATTACTTGCGATATTTATCAATGTTGTTTTTTATTCATTATTAAATCCATAAACTAGACGTTGGTGGCTTTACTTAACATAAATACTAATATTTATTTTTTCATTTGTCCATAGCAGCCTGTAATTTTCCCACTGATGGGCTAAAGCCTCCCCTTCATTTGAGGAGAAGGTTTGGAACATATTCCTGTTCCAATGCGGGTTAGTGGATTGCACATGTGACAGAATTTCGATGAAGGTACACACATGCAGGTTTTCTCGCGATGTTTTCCTTCACCGCCGAACACAAGATAAATAATAAACACAAATTAAGCACATATTTATAGTGGTGCTTGCCTCGATTTGAACCCGAAATCATCGGTTCAGACGCACGCGTCCTAGCCACTGTGCCATCTCAGCTCATTATTTTGCACGTTAGTAAAACGACATTAAATTCACTATTAATACATATTGACATAAAATATATTCACTTGCAATATATAAGTACAAGAAATTTTAAAAATGCAATGTTTATAATGGGTTAGATCGTGGAACGCTTTTTTTATTTGTACGAATTCCCTAGTACGCCCAAGGGATAGATTTCAAAGCGACAAATTACAGATCATACCGAAAGATAAAAAGTTATGTTTTCTGAAAAATAAAAACATCTATCTTAAAGTTAATAAAATTTACCGCAATTATAGGCTTAACTCAAAGAAGAAAAATTAAGAATTTCTTATGTCATGAGTTTAATATAGGTACTTCACTAGCTCATCATAGGATACGGCAAAGGGAAGCCAGGCAAATATATTTTATCTATATCTAATTCATGGCCTATTTCTTTTACTTTTATTTATAATGATCAAAATTGTTATAATGATAAATAAAAGTAAAAGAAATAGGCGATGAGTTGTTAAGATTCACATCTAAACAATTCAACGCACTTAAGTTTTCATGTTTCCTTTGACTTTACAATTGATCTGGTCAGAAAAAATTTTGGGAAACCTTCAAATTTCGAGTGAAATTCTGCACATGTGTATTCACCAATCCTTAATAAAGGCACTTGGCGGTGTAAGGTCCGAACTTCCTCTTATAAGGCAAGGAAGGATTTAACAGTTAACATAATCAGATTTTTTTAAATAATCAAGCTCAAATGTATCTCTATCCAAATAAGCACTATATATTTTTTTTTAATTTAAAATAGTCAAAAAAGTGACCATTCTTCTTCACCACGTTGGTGTATAATGATCACTAATTAATTATTAAGAACAGTTTAACTGTTTATACTATATACTGTTTGTACCTACTTATTACTGCAGAGTCCTCCAACACTAGAACAGAGATTTCGCCAACAAAGTCATTTGGAGTACTGCCATGCTATATATAAACCAGAATCAAATATAGTAAGATTTAGACAGATAGTTTTACTAATTTTTACCAAATGTTATATACCTTACATAACAGATTATATCCACTTTTATTATTGCATATATGATAATAGCTTTAAAAACATATAAAACTACAATATATGACTAGCCAACAATAAGTAACGTCCCTTTTCCTGGTAACGTATATGCAAATTTTGTGATGATCGCTTTAGTAATCGAGAAGTAAAAGCATTGGGTTAGGATAGAATATATAGACAATAAGTAGCATCTTTTTTTATACTCTTAATGTGCACAGAGTACCAAAAATCATGGAGTTTTTAAACAGTTTATTCATTTTTTTATATAAATGTTTAATTTACTCGCCTTTGTTGTGTAACGTTGAAACAGACTGTTGGCCATGCTAGATAATAACAATATACGAAATATGTGGCCGTCACGGGACGCTCGGCAGATGAGAATCGTCGAAATTTATAGTTATTGGAAGAATTTATAATAAAAGAAAACCGATAAGAAAATAAATTGAGATATAATATTTCGTTAATAAAATAGAGGTACTTAATTCATTTCTCATACAAATATAACACATACCAATCAGCGATGAAAGATATACCTTTTCTAATATGAATGAATCATGGATTTATTTATTTAAAAATAGTATATCGAAAACTTATCTGCTTCAAAGAAAATTAAGATACATGGGGCGTATTTTTGCAGCGCCCCGGGGCTGCGCTAAGGTTGAATCCGGTAGTGCACTGCACAGCATCCGTATTATAACCAAGGCAAAGATGTTTCACATTGTATCTCTATTATTGTAGTTTTATTTTTAAAAGTATTTTAAAAATACAAATATATGTATTAATAAACAAGGAGACGTATTCTTTGTATTATATCATTAAAAAACCAGCACCTTTCGGAGGTTTTATAACATGGTAGACGTCTGTCAACGGTTTTGTTGGTGATATATTGAGTTATTAAACAAATTTATTTATAGAGTCGAGATGGCCCAGTATTGAGTCAAGATGGCCCAGTGGTTAGAACGCGTGCATCTTAACCGATGATTGCGGGTTCAAACCCAGGCAAGCTGATTCATGTACTTAATTTGTCTTTATAATTCATCTCGTACTCAGCGGCGAAGGAAAACATCGTGAGGAAACTTGCATGTGACAAATTTCATAGAAATTCTGCCACATTTGTTTTCCACCAACCCGTATTGGAACAGTGTGATGGAATATGTTCCAAAAACCTTCTCCTCAAAAGGGAGAGGAGGCCTTTAACCCAGCAGTGGGAATTTATAGGCTGTTGTTGTAAACAAATTTGAATAATGGCAGTTCAAAATGTATTCCATTCCTTTCCTTTTTCTTAATTAAAAGTTAATTAAATCGACAATCTCTTGTCATTTCACAATTATTTCACACTCTTGATTGTATATTAAAAATACAAAATTTTACGTTATTTTTTTAATTTGTTTAACAATATTCTCATCTGTAACGTACATTTCATTACCACCCATATTCAAATCCCCAACTTCAGGCAATCGCTTTATTCTTTTACAGGAACTATGAATAATACTAAAACCAGACTTAAAAAATAACGTAGCATTATCACAGTTTATACCAGCTCCGGGCATTATTTCTATTTTATCATTGTAGTTTTTTAATAGGAGATCAAGTAGTTGCAGAGCTAATTCATCAGCAGCAGAGGGCTGTTGTCCACTGGTAAGTATTCGTTTAAAACCCAAACTAATAATATCTTCAACAGCAACTTTAGGTTCTTTACAAAGATCAAATGCTCTATGAAATGTAACTGGTATAGGATGTGCATTGTTCACAACTTTAACACAATTCACTTTGTCGATTTCCTGTTCTTTTGTTAGCGCACCGAAGACAAATCTATCTACGCCAAACTCTTTATAAACTTCAATGTCAGCGAGCATAGTTTCCATTTCATCCGGTGTGTAACAAAAATCCGATCCTCCTCTACATCTTATCATAACATTTACTTTTGGAATCTAAAAATAAATTCTAGTTAATTTTTTTTTATATATAAAGGCTTACGTTTTATATTTATGGAATAAAAATATCAAAAGGCACACCTCGTGATTTATTAGGTTTTTAGCTTGATTTTTCACCTGAAACAATGTTGTAATATCATTTTATAAATTAAAAACATAAAAATCGTGAATAAATTCCGATATCAGGATGTTAAGAACATTTGATTAGAACTAAAGAACTGTTACCTACTGACCATTCGCATAATCTCTTTAACAAGACCCGGTGTTGGTGTGAGACCTCCCTCTACAAGTGAACTACATACTTCCAACTCATCCGCGCCTCCATTAATCGCATTTCTTGCAGATTCTAAGCTATCGATACATACTTCCAATTTAGTTCCTGTAACAAAAAAAAACCGTTATTAGGAATTGTCAAATGGAGAAAAAATATTTGTGGCCTTGACTTTCGTACTTCAATAACACAGATATAATACATTTTTTTGTAATTTGGTACCAATCGAATTATAATCGTATTATCCCGACTACTTCCTAGAGGCCTTTAAAGCAAGCTTGAGAGTGCTTCTTCGTCAGGGCGGATTTTTATGGTCACAGTTACGCTGCTTGGAAGACCCCATTCTCCATGTTGGTGATACGTATGGACTTAGTTCTTTAGAGTGTGTGTGTTCCAAGGTTCGCCTCTATCTATAGAGTAGAGAGATCCCACAACGTTGACTTTGAAACAAGCCAACTGTTTGACCATCTTAATCGGATTCGCATCCTACGAGTAGCCGTAGCTTTTGCCGTCCGACAATGTTGCTTTGCTGCCACCGCTCAGAAATCTTCTAAACAATACTCTTTGCTTTAACTCTGAGATAGACAATTGTAATACGCTATCACAAACAATACCTCACTGCAGCACACTGGTCTTCAGTGTTAACACGCCTGTTCCAACTACCTCTTTCTACAGGTCGCTTGGAGACCGGCTAATGTGCAAGCGATTTCCATAGAAGAGATTGGTGTGACCTGACAAATAATCGGCCAATATCTATCACTTCAGTACTTTGTAAGGTGATGGAATAGATTTTACACAACCAACCAATCCATTAATGATCAGATCAATGTCTAAGCTAATAATAAGTATAGACTTCGACAGTCTGTCACGGAAATCTTCTCTTTAAGTTGCCGATATTCGGTCTGTTGGAGTCCTCCAGAATTCTGTGTTTTCCCTCCTAAAATTTTCTTTTACACATAAATAATATGCTTACCCTTGAAAACATACATTGCTATACCCTTAGTACAGTTGTAAAGAGGAGAGAAGTACAGACTGGAAATTGAAGAGAGGCGGAGGAATATTGTTGTGAATGGTGCTCTGGTAATCTTGTTGAATTAAAAGCCAAAAAATGTATGTATGCACTTTATTTATGCGCACACTGCATTTACCATTTTCCCTTCCTGTTCCTTCCCTATGTGGTACTACTCTTTATACAAATAGTAAGATATTCACGCTGTGTATAGACAATTGCTGCGTTCTTAACCCAGCCTCTTCTTAAAACAGCCTTACGAAAGCTCGGGGTCCTGAACAAGTTGATGTGTTTGTTCACGCCACAATTGCTTTTGGGACAAATCACTACTGTAATAGTGTTTTAATGAAATAACAAATGGGACAGAAATCCTTGAGGAACAAATGATCTCTGAGTATCTGTAGGAGTTCACTATAAAGCATGTTAAATATTAAATTGACTTTTCAGAGTTAATTGCAATGCTGAATTCCAGTAACAAAACAACCTGAGGATTTTCATAACATATCCCCTGAGATCTGCGCAAGTACATTTACAGTGACACAGCTAGATCTATGGCCATATTGCCAAGGGTTTAGAAGGCACTTAGATTTTATGTATTGAATTTAGTACTTATGAACAATGTATGTTTACATTTAGTATGAAAGAGGAAAGAGAAGTAGATTTTGGAATTTTATATTAATAAAAGAATAATATAACATTTTTTCCATTCAGCCATGAATAACTAAATAAAATGAAAATTTGGATAAGTACCAATACCAATATTGAAATGAGTTCTAATAGGATAAGATGTATCATTCTAGAACATATTTTTATTCACAATAGCAGCTGAAGTTACCACATCAATGGAATTCATAACTTGCATAGTTACTGGGTGGTAGAATCCTAGTACACTAGATTATATACACATTTTATTTATATTCCTAAGTGAGTTTTTTTTTTGGGATTTCTTCATTTTTTACTTGGTAATAATTGTCTGGATGCTTTTTACATTTCAAGTTATAAGTATAAAGAATTGTTGAAGTCAATGTGTATTTTTCTAATGTTTTAGAATAATCAGTGAATGTAAACATAATTTTAATATTTGGAGTAAATAAAGAGTTATTGTTTATTGGAGGTTAACATTTTCCCATTTTTTTTTAATTCCACTTTATTACATTGTTTGCAAAAAATATTTTGTTGCTAGTTCTAGCACACCACTATATCCAATTAGCTCAATTAATACTTGAATTGAGCCAACACTCCATTAGAGCAGCTACTTTAACTAAGCAGTTTGAACCGTAGTGAAAAAGTAATAACATTTTTACTTGGTGGTAGGGCTTTGTGCAAGCCCGTCTGGGTAGGTACCACCCACTCATTAGTTATTCTATTGCGAAATAACAGTACTCGGTGTTGTTGTGTTCCGGTTTGAAGGGCGATGACCCCTGTGCCTGTAGTGTAACTACAGGCACAGGGTCATAACATCTTAGTGCCCAAGGTTGGTGGTACATTGACGATGTAAGGAATAGTTAATATTTCTTACAGCTTCATTGTCTATGGGCGATGGTGACAACTTACCATCAGGTGGCCTATATGCTTATACCACCAACTTATACCGTAAAAAAAAAAACAAATTTTTAACTTTACCTTTTTTCTTGGTTAAAAACTTACTTGAATGTAAGTTATAAGGAGACTTCAATTATATCTAGACTATCGACCATATTATATCATTAAATTAATCGATTAAATTAAATTGTAAGTTCTCTTGATATTTATGGGGTAAACAAATTATGGGAACTTGTGAATGTCTTTTTTTTCAACACTTTCTTCAGAACAGAATAAATAGTTTTTAAAAATGATGTTGAAAAAACATGTTATTCCATTTATAAATGAACTCACTCTTTAAGTGGATGTTTTGGGTCATCTTTTTTCTTTTACTTCCAGCCAATTTCTCATTTGCAACAGCTTATTGAGATAAAATTACGAAGATTATTAGCTATTATAAATTCAAAACAGAAATCACCGTTTTGAAAACGAATATGAAGAACACAACAATAACACAATTAAAGTAACAAAACAAACGAGGAAAACATTAAATCACCATTAGAGGGAAGAGACTTGACAGTTGACTTTGATACATGATCACATCGATAATATATACACTTATACTATTAATTATTATTAATTTATTATATTATTTTAGGTCTAGATAAGCAACTCAATATTTAAAAAAGAGGTTTACGGGCCTCGGCCACTAGATGGCGGTTGTTAGTTTTTCATTCAATCAAAATAAACTTTATTCAAGTAGGCTTTTACAAGCACTTTTGAATAGTCATTTTACAATTAAGTGAAGCTACTCAAGCTACCACCGAAGCCTTCTAGCATTGGGTAGGGTAAAATTACACATTTTGTTTTTTGAGCATTCAAAACCAAATGATATGTATTTTCAAAACTCCAATAATTATTATAAACGATATATATTAAGATATTTCAGTCATAGCTACGTCTAATATTAACAAGTATAACTAAATTAGGCGTTGTATAGAAGTTCATACTTCTATAATATAATTTTATAATCTTTGTAAAATTGTTATTGATTTTGTATCTAAGTAATTTTATTATGTTTTTATTATTATTTAGAATTAACTTAAACTAAAGTATTAAATTACAATAAAATATTATTCTAAAGTGTTTGATGTATTATCCGAACAATTCTGCTTTTTTTTAATTTGGCGTTTCACTTGAACGTAACAATCTTCAATATTGTTCCTTTTGACATTACGAGACGTAAGGACACGCGAACGTAGGCAAAGTCTAGCCAACGTTCGCTGTATTTTATTAGGTATAATGATTTTTTCTAGTACATTATAAATATTAAAAAAATAGTCTTTCAAATGAAACACTTGCAATTATTTTTTTTCATTGTTAATTATTAATTAAAGTCTACCATATGATAATTGTTGAGGTTATATTAAGATTTCTGGATATCGTGGCATATTGAACAAAATATATATTAAAAAGGCAAATACAAATTGTTTGTTTTGATGTAATTTGTGTATTTTAATTAACAGTGATGTCTCGAAAAAAAGCCTTTGAAGAGACAGATAAACTTACACGTATCGCAATTGTGAATGCTGATCGTTGTAAGCCCAAAAGATGTAGGCAAGAATGCAAGAAAAGTTGCCCTGTGGTGCGTATGGGAAAACTGTGCATCGAGGTGACTCCCAATGATAAGATCGCTACAATTTCGGAGGAACTTTGCATCGGTTGTGGTATATGTGTCAAGGTTTGTAACATGTCACAGTACACTTTCCATCATAATATTCTTAAATACGATTTAAAACCCACAAATTATCCTTCAGTGATCATAGATAGATTACCTACTTTATTAACGTCTATAAATAATGAGGTTGTATTTAAACATCTTTGTAATTTAAATAATTAATAGCTTTAACATCTAATGTCATAATTTATGATAATATTGTTTTCCTTATGTAACAAGAGAAAACCAAATTTAGGGTACAAGTTATTGTTAATGCATGTTTTATTAAAACAATACTATGTACACTTATATAAAGTAATTAATTCTTTCAGAAATGTCCGTTTGATGCTATCACTATCATCAATATTCCATCAAACTTAGAGAAGCATACAACACATAGATACTCAAAGAATTCTTTTAAACTCCATCGTTTGCCAATACCTAGACCGGGTGAAGTACTTGGTCTTGTTGGTCAGAATGGTATTGGAAAATCAACTGCTTTGAAGATTCTTGCTGGAAAACAGAAACCCAACTTGGGTCGTTATGCTGTAAGTAGTTACTTATATATATTAGGTATTTTCTTATATCTTTAATTCATTTTTAGTTAAGATATTATTGCAAAGTATGGTAAAGGTACTTTATGGTACACAAGATGATGCATGATCTAAGTAATATTTACAACATAAATCAGTATAAATCCTTAATATATTGCAACTACTGTCAGTTTCTGACAAAGCAATGCATGCATGTTCATAAGAGTTATTAAAATTAAGTCCTTAAACTGTAAATTAAAAATAGTAATAATTGGTTAAATATTTACCTACTCAATACAATAATTAATTTTAAAAAAGCAAAGCACACCTAAAATACTATTATTTTTTTTTGCAAATAATGCTATAGTGAAATGTTGAAATATTATGCTTACAACATTTTGGCTTTAGTAAATATTACAATATCTCATGCTTTACACTGACTTAATTGCTGCATATTTTACTTCTATCTTCTAAATGTAGAGTTAATTAATTACTGGGTAATTCATTTAAAATATTAACATATCATTTTACTACTTACACTGTATATTAATTTACTGTACATACTCTAGGAAAGAGATTCAATTAAAATGTAATTATCAGGACCCTCCAGACTGGCAAGAGATTCTGTCTCATTTCCGTGGCTCTGAGCTTCAAAACTTCTTCACTAAAATCCTTGAAGATGACTTAAAAGCTCTTATCAAACCCCAATATGTGGATCAAATCCCTAAAGCTGTCAAAGGAACAGTTGGACAATTGCTTGATAAGAAGGATGAGAGAAAAAATCAACCTGAGATATGTAAAATGCTTGGTAAGTGTTACATATTCTATGTCTAGTTTTCGCCTGTAGCTTCTCCCACATAAATTATGACCATGTGTATGGGGTAGTAATACCCTAACCTTATCTCTGTGCCCCTGATAATGTCCACACAACACTTTGTGATGATCAGTTGGGTAGTATAGATGTGAATGCATAAAAAAATGAATAAACAAAGCCACTTCTGCATTTATAATACAACAGTTAATAAAATACCTATTTATTTTATGAAAATATACATGTTGCTTTTTATATATTTAATTTATAAAATACAATTTCAAATATTTATCATTATAGATTTGACACATATTCGTAATCGAGAAATCGCAGCATTATCTGGTGGTGAGCTGCAACGTTTTGCTTGCGCCATGGTTTGTATACAAAATGGCGACATATTTATGTTTGACGAACCATCTTCCTACTTGGATGTCAAGCAGCGTCTTAATGCTGCCAGAACTATACGCTCGCTCATAGACCCTGATAAGTAAGTTTTATGATAATAATTTGCCACAAATTGTGCTGTTGGCAAACCTTTAGTCATTTATAAATATTACTACTAATAAGATTAGTTACAGCCCTATTACTAAGCACTGTCTTTTTTATGTAAGTTTATATTTTCATAAAGAAAAACTATTGGATTCCTTGACAGATCCTCTTAACAGATTGTGGTCATTTTAAGCTTAAAAATGTTAAATAGTATGTTTGTATAAAAAATCAAAATGAAAGTTGGCTTTACAAGCTTTATATTCCATTTTAACAAAATATTGTTATTAAGTATGAAGGTACTATCCATTTTAACTTAATAGTCTTAGAAAAAATTGCTAAAATCATATTACTTTATGCAATTTAGGGCAATAATATACATTAAAAGTTTTAAAAATTGTCAACAGGTTTATTATTGTAGTAGAGCATGACTTGTCAGTATTGGATTATCTGTCTGATTTCATCTGCTGCTTATATGGTGTTCCTGGTGCTTATGGTGTTGTGACTATGCCTTTCTCTGTTCGAGAAGGTAAGTAACTGAAAAAGCTAAGAAATTATAATTACTATATATCTGATGATATACTCATATTTCTATTCTAATATTTCATATTAAGATTATTATTATAGCTAACTAACATTTGCAGGTATAAATATATTCCTTGATGGGTTTGTGCCCACTGAAAATATGAGATTCAGAACTGAATCTCTTGTCTTCAAAGTAGCAGAATCTGCTACAGAGGAAGAGGTATGTGTTATTTATTTTATAAAAAATGTTAGTTTTAAATGCAATGGCAGCAAAAATTACAAAAAAAATCTGTTTTTTTTTAATTCTCCATTCACAATTCATTAAAATTTCAAAATATTTATACAGATAAAAAGAATGAACCATTATGAGTATCCAGAAATGAACAAATCAATGGGTGATTTCCATTTACATGTGGCTCAAGGAGAATTCTCAGACTCTGAAATATTGGTATTGCTTGGTGAAAATGGTACTGGTAAAACAACATTCATCAGAATGTTAGCTGGTAACTTGGAGCCAGATGAAGGTAATATTTATTATTTTTATTACAAATTTACTTCTTATGAATAGAAAATTCTTAATGATATAGATAACTATTATATATTTTAAATTATTATTATAGTTCAGTGCAGTAGAGAATCGTCTCTCATGTAGACGTAATTTATTTTTAAATTAGGTTAAAATATTAAGACTGGCTATAAAGGGTCATAATATTTCAAAATGAAAAGTTATATAATGGTTTTCGATTCTGAACTCGTGACTACATTTTTAGAGCGTTGAAAAATTTTAAATCGAGTACCATCATACAATAAATAAAAAAAAAATTAAATAACAACTTTATGTAATTATTAACATTTTATATTGTCATAAAAGGTGTTTTATCAAATAATGTACGTAACGCAATACGATTCAGAATTTTTTATTTTAGTCAACGTATCTGATCGCGTATGACGTTATAATGTGGCAACACGAATTAGCTAACTGTCAAGTTTTCGTCATTTGTCAAATGTTTGGTTTTGTCGTGAAATCTACCAAGGATTTACTTTTAAAACGTTATCCTTACTTTCTTTGAATGTTATTGTCGTGAAAATACGCTTATTTAAATTTAATTAATGAAAATAGTGCAAAAAATGTAGATGATATTAAACAGTGGAGGTTATATAGGCTAATGGTAAATTTAATTGTGTTGATGAATAAAACGTTGTTAACTCTTAATAATGGCTAGAACTGAATTATTTGATTTATTTTTTCATCCTGTGTTTCAAAAGTGTCTGAAACATGCTGAATCATCTATCACTCCTGAAGGTATAAAATGATATAAATTTCTCACATTAGAGAATCATATGACTGAATATGAAAAGAAACTCATAACCATATGTATAGTTATAATATTTTTAAAATTGTTAATTTAATTATAGTGACATAATATATGACCTACTTAATCTAATTAATGGCTGAAATACAAATGCATATTACTAGTTTAAAAAAGCTTTTTTAATAATTGAATACAATAAATTTATTTTTTTTTACTCAACTATATGAGGCTTTGCTACATTATCCTATAGGGTCTTTATCTTTAAAATTATTTATTATTTTAAACATTGTACTCTTCCATTTATTTAAAGACTTAAGTTTATTTCATATGCGAGCAATCAAAACACTATAACAACAAAATAATTTAAATTTACTAACTAAATAATTTTGATAATTCATCGTAGGTGCAAGCCAACTACCGCAGCTACATATTAGTTATAAGCCACAGAAAATATCTCCAAAATCCCAAGGATTAGTGCGCAGTTTGCTTCATGACAAGATAAGAGATGCATACACACATCCCCAGGTAAATACAATTAATTGAAGATATTTATAATAAAAATACATAAATATTATATGTTTATATTATAAAACAAAATGAAATTCATGTATGTCATGTAAATAGTATGAATTTAAATGGGGATGAAACTGCATAACAGTATAAGCTTCTTATGTAATAATATTGTATACTTAAATAGAAGTATGTTGCATCTTCCGATAAAAGTTTCATGTTAATCGGGTTTGTAGTTTCGTCCATAAGGCATACAAAACATTTCTATTTATAATCTATATCATTTTATTGGCAGTATCTGAAAATACAGAATAATATAGTCTACTAATTATATTCACTAAAATTCTTGTTCTATAGAACAAGAATTTTAGTATAATAGTAGTAGAATATTAGTTAGAAGGTATATATACCTTCTGTGCTGGTTCTGTGAAATTTCATCTGCCTAGCGGAATAGATAAAACCCATCTTCCTAACAGCAATTATCCCTTGTCTGGTTTGGTCCTTGTCAATAGATCACATTTTCTAGTGTAATGGCAAATGGAATATAGTTTGCAGGATATTGACATTGTATAGCATAGTTTGATTTTTATATTACCATCTAATATCTATTCTTGACTAATCATTTACCATATAAAAGCCCCTACCCTTGATTTCCTGTTACAAATAGAAATAAAACTTATATAATGTATTAAAAATATTTCTTTCTTTTTCTGATATATTGATGATGTCTATTTCAGTTCATAACCGATGTAATGAAGCCAATGAAAATTGAAGAAATTATGGACCAAGAAGTGCAAAACTTGTCTGGTGGTGAGTTGCAACGTGTCGCACTGGTGCTGTGTCTCGGAAAGCCTGCTGATGTCTACCTTATTGATGAACCCTCTGCTTACCTCGATTCAGAACAACGTTTGGTTGCTGCTAAAGTCATTAAAAGGTAAATAATTATTTAAATTTTACTGTACATCTGGCAAATTTGGAATAATTGTTTTGTATGATCTTTGAAGACATAATAACTCATAAGATTTTGTTACACATGTTGTCTAGGGTACTGAAAAACAGAGGTGAAGGGAAGAAATTACATTTCTAACTTCTATGTAAATAATAACAGCATTCAATTAGTTTTGTAGTAATCAATAAAACTGCTTATGTTTGTGCAGTAATGTACATGTGCTATCTATATTTAATTTAACTTAAATGTTGCAGTATTTATTGTGCTAGTTTAATGAAACGCTTTTCTCTAAGTTAGTTAAAGGTAATTAATAAAATAATAAAATATTAAAAATGTGGGAGTTTATATGGTTGGATGATTGTTACTCAATTATGCCAGAAACACTGAACGGTTCTGAATGAATTTCAGAATAGAGGTAGGTTATGGTCTGGAGTATCGCACATGCATCATACACCTCTCCCCCTTCACACGAAAGCAAAACCGCGAGCAGAGACTAGTTATCAATTATACTGATAAATGATATTTGTCAAAATTGTACAATGTTTAATTTTATATTTTATGTCCACACATTAATACTTCACATATTTTAAATATGTATGTGTGGATAGAATTTATGGTTGACTTTGTTTACATTACTTGTTTGGTTTTTTTTTTTTTATTATTTTTAGTATTATAAAAAATTTACTATTCTATTTCTTCACCAGGTTCATCCTCCATGCTAAGCGAACAGGTTTCGTTGTCGAGCACGACTTTATAATGGCCACATACCTTGCGGACCGTGTCATCGTATTCGAGGGAACCCCGTCCTCTAACGCAACTGCCCATGCCCCGCAGTCCCTGCTCAATGGCATGAATAAGTTCTTGGAATTATTGGGTATTACATTCAGAAGGGATCCAAACAACTTTAGACCTAGGATCAATAAACATTCTTCTGTTAAGGTATGGTTGCTTATTTATTCATAAATAAATTAGAGCTAATTTTAATAATTACAAATACTAATCCACACAATCAATGAATGGTCAAAAATACTATTACTTTATATTAGATAAATTTTTAATGAGTATCCTAATAATGATTTAGAAGTAGTGTCACTATAACTAACCTACCGAACTACCCAAAGAAGGATTTTAATGTTTTCTTGTTTCATGTACATATGTGAGTTTCTTAACTCCACCACAAAAATTAAATGATGGAGTAAATTTTGAGTGTATGGATATATTAATAGAATTCTTAAATCCCAAAAAAACTGACTTTAGATTAATTAATCTATTCATTCATAACAGTTTAATAAAGTTAAAGCTTAGCTTTGATTTTATGTTACCCTAATAGAAAAAATATATATAATAACGATAAAAATATTTCTTAGACTTAAATGAATATTTTTAATTTTAATTTTCTAAACCTGTTTGATAGTGTATAGGTACCACAGCATTAAGTTTATCAAAAATCCAACAAAAAAAAAAATGTATATTCAAAACTAAAATAATAGTTTCCACCATTTTTTTGTCATAAGAGTTTAATGTTTATATTTATTTTTATTTACAAGTGATATTACAACTAGATAAGAAAATTAATGAAAAAATGATTATCATAAATCCTTATAATTATGTTATTATATAAAAATGCATGTTTTGTTTTTCTTTTACAGGACATAGAACAGAAACGAGCAGGCCAGTATTTCTTCTTGGAAGACTAAATGCTACTATAAAGAATATTTATATATATTGGAGCAATTGTATCTGTCACAATGTTGATGGTCTGCCATCTGTGTATTTCCAAATAATTGTATTACCGTAATAAATCAATTTTATACAATGTTTTTTTCCTTATTTCTCAAATATTTTAAATGATTTACTTAGAAAAAAAAATAGTATGCGGGATTTTAAAATTATAGCAAGTAGTATTATTAACAATAACATATAAAGAAATTTTAATTTAAAGATTTATAAAATTGCACAAAACTCGTGATCAGTTTTGTTTTTTTAAACCACAAATGCTTTTTTATCTATGTAACAAATTATCATGTTATAAAAAAAACAATTGAATAAAGGTAAACTCTCGTGTAAACAATTATTATGAGACGTGACTTTTTTGTATTTAACGTGTTCATTACATATATCTCTATCACATTATAATTAATGCTATAAATCGTATATTATTTCATACGGATTTATTTAATTATATCCTCCTGACGCCTAAGCATTTACTCAGTTCACTTGCAACAAGGACCGAATGTACTTTACATAGCAATAAACTGTTTTTGTTACAAAGGCCGAGACCTTGCCAGTTAAATAAAACATAAACTAGGGGTTCTCCCGAGTTTTCACTAAAACAAATGTTTCTTAACATTATTTGACGAAGACATTAAGCTTACATTTGTTTAGATATTTTTTGTCTTTTATAAAGGACTTCAGGTCATTAAGGCATAAGTAGGTTAATTGTATAAATAAAACAAATGATTACATTTATTCATATAATTTAATGTAATGTCACAAATGAAGTACCAAACATAAATATATTTATTTATTTTTATCAATATAATACAAAAAAGGTTACAAGACTACCCAATCAACATATGTCAATCTTCAAATGTCGTACTCTTGGTAAACCAAAATATCATATCATCAGTGGTGACATCAATCATCAAGATCATATACTTCAATGTGTTCCGTAGCTGAAAGTAGCACAGCCAGCACGCCGTCTGCCCCGACCTCGACAACCAGTAGTCCTCCCGAGGATACTAGAACCGCTTCGACCTCTTGACAAATTGCTATCAACGCTGTCTCAACTGTCGCTCGTGCTTCATCTGCCGATGATCGGGATTCATTGTTAGAAGCCTCAGCGAAATTTTCATCCTCACTCGAGTTTTCAAACTCGGAGTAATTCAATAATTCCGCGATATCGCTGGTTCGTAACGCTGAAAATAATATTACGCTACTTTTGGTATGAACGCCGAATGTGATATACATACGATCAATTCTATATATTTAAACTATGAATAACGAACGAAGTGCCTTTCTATAGGTTTAATTTATTTACGACTGTTTATTTAATATATTTTTTTTGTATTTCTCCCCAAAAGTACGCAAATTCCAAAGAATATTTACTAATTTTAAATGATGTAAAAAAAATCTTTAAAACAAGTGAATTTAATAAAAATATTTGAAGTTTTACTAACCCTGTCGGTGGCGTGCCGTCATCTTCCTGAACTCATGAGCACGCTTCGCAAGAATGGCCGCCACTAGGTTTGATATTTCTTTCGTAATCCATGGACAAACTATCGCCATTGCTTAAATTTCATTGGCTACAAGCAATCACTTGACCAATACTTTTTTAGCGGGTGAATACAAACAATCGGGAATTAATGCTACATAAAGGACGGTCGTCCGATGTCGAAATAAGAAGTTCGAAAATATTCGGCGTTTAGAGTACGATTTATTTAGCACTTTGTAAAGTACGCGAGGTGTCAGGAGGATATAGCTACAAAATTTGTTAGCTCTTATACATACATTACCAGTTTTCGACGGTATATACACTCTACATTGATTATACTCATATTATACTTATAGAGACGTATTAAAGTCGCTAACCGACATTTAGCGACTTCATACAGCCTCCATTAAAACTGCACGGTAGCTGCAAACTTTTGAAGCAGTTTTAACTTGGAGAGCGTTTGGAGTAACTGCATCGAAATGGTTAAAATAAGATATAAATTTGAGGATTCTTCGCCAAAAATGTTAATTATTGATGGTGGTGTTACACATTGTAGATCATCCGAAGGAAGATTAAGGATGCATATTGTTTGCAATTTTGCAAACAATATCTAATGAAACCATGTAATCGGTGTTAAAAAATGTTGACAACACCATAATGAATCATCAACTCTTATCTATATTTACAAGGTGTTCAAATTTTAAGTGTTAATTTAAAATATGGTCGACATTCGATACAGGCACGGTATTCAAAAAAATTAAAAAAAGTAGCTTTTTAATGACATAGCATAATAATAAACTTATTTAACTCGAAGTGGTAGAGTTAAAAAATCTATATTAAAAATAAGGATTATGTAATTAGTTACATGTTTTGTTTTAAAAATCAAATAGAGAAGCTTCGGAGATTAAATCGACATTATTACAAAACAATTTTACCGATAAAATATAGTTTTACATAATGACACAACACTTAAAGAATCGATGGACGATGTCACACACCTTTACTATTCATAACATCTTTATTCTTTACCATCATATACGATATACGTCGTCATATTTTATTCTATGTTTATTACGCAGACTGATTCATGATTTCTCGTTAGGCTGATGATCTAATAAGTGAATAAGATCTGTGACGATCACCGCGTCATGTCATACCTTTGACCCACGTAACAAATTGAATTGTACACACATATTAAATGCTATAAAATTAGGTATTATACTTCCGAGTGTTGATATTAGTCTTATTAGATATATTTTGGTTTATTTTTATAACATTAGAAAAATCAATTGTCATCTCATTTCAACTTAAGCGTGAAATTAATTGCACTAAAATAACAAAAATAACAATTTATGTATTTGAACTAGGTATTTTTTTAGAGCATAAATGTAAACCTACTTAGGTTCATTTACAAATATTAGACCTATTAAAAAGTAATGTAACTCCACTGGGTACAATGGTAGGTACATACGTATATAGTATGTATGTATGTATGTATAATTGGCTTAGGTACCCTTACTTTGATTTTCAATTAAGAGTAATAGCGAAATGTATCGTAGATACGTTCTTTCGAAAACGTAATTAATAGGTATTTAAATGATAAAATCTTTGTGGAACCGTGACGGCCGCATTTAAATTTTAAGCCTTATATGAAAATTTATTTATTTTTAAATTACCGGCTAGTACTTATCCATTTCTTTTATATTAATTAATTTGTCTTCTATAACTCTACAATAAACTAAGAATGGAAACAAAACTCTTTAAGTTAAAAGACAAAAATAAAGCTTTTAATTTCTGCAAAAGCTTTAAGGTTTCCTAAATTTGTAGCGCATGAACCTGTTACCGCGATATGAGTCGCTTAGCCTTAGGAGTGTTTCCCGGCCGGCGCGGCGGCCCCGTAGCGCGGCCGCGGGCCTGAGCGACGCCAATGACATCATCGCTTACGTGGACCAGTGTCTGTAAACATTTTTGTAATACTAATTCACTTTAAACGTATGATATGAAATGCAATATATTGAATTTTCCCATTATAACTCATTTACTTTCATTATTCATTAAATAAATTTTAAAGATTACAAAGAAAAAACATTCAAGTAAACAATAATACAGGTGGTATCCATAGAAATTATCGTCCTGAAATTTTATGTCCAAATATTCAATACTATTAATCTTTTTTTTAATGTGGCTTTTATTTGTGCCAAGAAGGCACAGATTATTTCGCCAATGTCACGTGCGAACTATTAATCTTTTGTTTAACCAAAGGTTGACAAGCCCTTATCTATTGCAGTGAGTGAGAGGGCGAACAAAAACGCCACGATTACGATTCCGCCCGACCTCTCCGAGAGTTCTCGACTAGCGACGTGTTCGGCGGTGTTTATTTCGGAATTCACTAGTGTCTTGGTTGGGTGTGTCGCTGATTAAATTAAAAGTATGTATTTTTAATTCAATTTCTCATTAAAATACATAGTATATTTCAGTTAATAATAACAATAAATCATGTGTCGCTGTAGTTTTCATTTTTTTTCACATAAATATTGATAACTTACAATTCTGTTTGCAAAACGAAAAAGCCGGTTCGCGTGAATCGTGATTGTAGTTTATTTTTAGTTTGTATAGCGTAAATGCGTTCCAGTGTTTGGTTTTGAAGTTTTCGCGTTATTACCTATACTTATTTTTTGTTATAGAAGACATCATGAGCGGACAACAGTATTACCCGTACAAGGTAAGTTTCCTCCTACATTGTGGATGTGAACAATCTATAGTGGTATCGATTCTTATGAGATGATGTCATCTTTTCGGGGCAAGGTTACCGCTAAAGCGGGTTTTATTAAGAGAACTAATGGGTAAACAATTTAAATATAGAGGGGAAATATACTTACAGGTTTTAGTTAGTGTAGCGTGTGGTTAAATTTGTTTTAAAATTATTTTCTTACTTCCAAATCTGCCAAATCAATGCCATATAGATGGATGTAAAACTTTTATACTTTGAACGGTATTCCTTATAGTAATATAACATAATGCATAAACATATACCAAATATGTAGGACAAATGCTTTTAAATATCCTATTTTTACTTAACAAGTCAATTAAATAAAACAGGAATTATTTAAACAAAATTATCTCCAAGTCACCTTAGCTGCAAATTTATTTGATAACACGTAAGACTTAACAGATACAATAAAAGAAACAAACAATAAAATAAAATTAACTCACTTTCAGCACGGCTGAAATAAAACCTGCTAAGATTTTTATTAGAATTTTGCACACCAATCATATTAGTTCAAGAATAACTTTTATTTTTCAAAAAATGACGCGCTTCCATAAAATTAATAATAAAAAAACTTACTATTAGCAAAAGTACTAGTAGTAATTAGATTAAGAGTTCACGCAATGATGTGCATATATTATGTAATAAAGCCGGAATATATTATGTAAGTATAGTACTTAATAGAGATACAAATCTTTTTTTTTATAGTGTACTCCCACGGTTTACCCCGCGGAACCTTTCGAGGCGGCCGCCGATGCGGAGACGCTCCGCAAGGCCATGAAAGGCTTCGGTACCGACGAGAAGGCCATCATCGACGTCCTCTGCCGCCGTGGTATCGTCCAGCGTTTAGAAATCGCTGAAACCTTCAAAACTAATTACGGAAAGGTAATTTTTATAATATTTTAAAGGTCAATTACCTCATTTACTCCATGGTATGGTTTACGATTATGGTTTCAACGCAAACCAAACTGGTAAACTTATTTTGATTATGATTTGTTTGTAATGTTTTATTTCATGACCTGCAAACATTCAATAAGTTATATACGAGTTTTTTTTTATGTAACAAATAGTAATTGTCGTCGCTGATCGACTATTACATTTTTTTTATTTGTTTATGCCTCAGAAAACTTCCGTTGTATACTGCATAGTTGATTGGATTACATGGGCATTATATGCCGGATCGGATATCACCTCACATATTTAGGGCTACTATTTTTTTGTAATGGTAACTTTAACAAGTATTGCCAAAATCTACTATGAATGAAATTATTGTGCTAAGTTTACCTACACTTACAATTTTTATGACTCATAATAAACTAGAGATGTTTCCGAGAAATTTAATTTTGTAAAATGGTGGCTTGTAAGAGCTTACTTGAGAATATTTTAAAATAAGAATTTAAGATTATACATTAATGGTCGGTTTTTAGTTAAACTTCCGTTTAGCGTATACCTCTGATTAATTTAAGATTTAGTAGACGTGTCGATTTCGACGAATAAGATACCCACTGTTATACTTTTAATTGGTTTTGGTGTTACATAAATAATTTCACACTTCAGTATTGTTATATGAGCAAATTTTTCGTAGCGAATATTTTACTTTCTGAGAAATATGTGGTTGGTTAGTAAAACACTCTCGCGGTAAGTCAATGAACGGAAAGACCTACATTCAAAGCTATGCTACCTACATAAGCGCAACTAAACACTTGAAACCTGCAATGCAGATAATAACCAATAAAATAGAATAACAACATACAAAATGAAATATATTTCCTATATCACTTATGAGTTTAATATAATATAACAAACCATGAAGTTAAATAAAAATAAAAAATTTATTAAAAAAATTACGATATTTTGGTAGAATTGAATGAACATTTTATAATACAGATAAATAAACCTGTAAATATTTTTATACTTTGTTTTTCTAGCTCAGTGTTATATAATATCAAAATCGATAAATATTTCATTCATGTTTCGTTCATTAGCCGTTAATGTATCGGAACTCGATACCGTTCTCGTATCGGTAAATGTGAAATCACATCAAACATAATACTTTTAAGAAAATACCTTAACGAGACTACAATTGAGTCAATTTTCTTATAGTCTGCTTTAATTGATGAATCATTTTGTCCGATAGCGGATGGAGATGATCGCTTTGCAAAATAGGGTTAAAACACGCAACTGGAACATTGACAATCATAGCAGTTGCAATACATTTAAGATTAATCACAACTTATGTATTTATTAACAAACAACTTTTATTTACTTCGTGGTGCTTTGTACAAGCCCGACTGTGCAGGTACGTTTGGTACTTACCCTTTCTTTGATCACATAGTGTTGTAGAATGTGATTAAAGTGTGGGACCTACCCAGCTATAGGTACTTAATATTATTGTGTTCAGGTTTGAAAATGGGTAAGCCAGTGAAACGGACACAATTGACACAGTAAATAAGTTTAGTAGTGCATTAGTGTATCTTAGTGTTAATATTGGGACGGTGGTGACAGTGGCGGATTTACCAATAGGCTAAGGACCTAGGGCAGCAGATTTAGTCCAAATTTGTTATTATCTAACAGAATTAAAAAAAAAAAAACAACTTATAATTATATGCATACACATAACGTGCGTAATCCGTATACTTGTATCTAGTAACTGGCTGAAATATCACCTAGTTTATAACCATACTAATAACGGGAAAAAATCGATGCAATGAGAACGATAGAACACAAATCATAAATGTTGCAAAAGATTTGTAAATCCGTCACTTGGTGGTGACCATTTCTGTATGGTGACCCATTTGCCAAACTACCTACTGTTACGTAGAAGAATAAATAATAATAATTTTAAAGGAATATTTATGATATATTAGTTAATTTTTTAGTATGCAGACGGACATTTAAATGTGTGCCATACACAGTTGTGTGCCTTAAGTGCGTTATAATATTATCTACTCTATATATATTTGGGTCTAGTTTACCTGGCTGTTTGTAAAGTAAAACATGGCATGAATAAAAATTCATTGTAAGGTATCTCAGAATATATATTAGTAACAATGATATTTGTTCAAAGGCTACAAATATATTGGCCTTGATAATTTTTCCTCATTGACTAAGTACTGAGTCAGACTTGCTACGATAATAGTTTGGGGCATTGTTTGGACTCGGAGTCTTGATCGTTGTGATTAATCTCAACGTAAAACGACAAAAACGCACGTCAAACATTTAACTGCCTTATTTTTTAAGACGTTTAAGGGGACTACAGGAGCTAATTGCCCTTGAGAATCACGCGCACACACTTACACTAACGACAAAAACGGCATGTCCCCGCGCGCACTACGCTTAGCGAGGCGGCGAGGTTACGCCTGAATATTCCAACAGATGGCGCCGAACCGCCGCGCGCCGCGCCGAGCGAAAGCGAAGCGAAGTCAATTCTATCAATTCTATCAATCATAGATTTCATAAAAATAGACAGGACAACAGAATTATTTTAATTTCTTTGTGTCATTTAAAAAATTATGATAAAATTAAACTGAATTAATTAAACTTAAATTATTATTATTTTATGTACAAAAAATAGTTACTTTAAACATTTTTTTCTTTAATTTTTACTGTATCAATTCAATTAGTTGTAATACTAAATATTAAATCGTACCTATTTTTAAATTTTGTAAGTTTGTTAAGCGATTTATTAAATAAAATTGGAACTGTTCGAACTGACAAAAAGCGTAGAGTTTGTTCGTTTTTCTAATATCGGTACACAAAGAAAAAAAATTAAGTTAAAAAAGTCAGCATCAAAAAGTTACTATAAAAATAATATCGTCAAGTCGGTTTAGTAGAATTATTGGTTAACTCGGTCAATCACAGTGGGTTTAGTCATAAATCTCATAAAAATAGTTTGGATATTAGAATTATTTGTATTGTTTTTGACTGATATTTGAAATAAAACTGATTCAATTAAATTCAAATATTTTTATTTATTTTTGGTTTAACAAAAAAACAAATAAATTTCGTTTCAATTTTTTTATTAAAATATTTTTTTTAATTATTCGTTCGTCGTCGCTCGTTATTAAAATATCTTGGATACTTACAATCAATATTTCACCCACCTTCACTGAAGCTACGAGCTAAAATTTTTCAATTGATACTATTTCCAATCTTTAAAAAATATTTAATTACGTATATGACACTTCTAAATATTTTAGTTCTTTGGTTCACAACAATTACATATTTCAAGATGGCCCAGTGGGTAGAACGCGCGCATCTTATTGCGGGTTCAAACCCAGGCAAGCACCACTAAATATTCATGTGATGTGCTAATTTGTATTTATTTTTTTTTTTTATTATTAAATTTCATCCATACATAACTATATTTCCTATTATAAACAAAATTGATAAAATTAAACTCTAATGTAATAGAAATAGCTTCCGTGTTATTTTTTTTCGATTTTCTTAATTCTGAAAAAATAAATGCATAGTTGTTAGGAATTAAATTTTAATAATTAAAAAAAATATATATATATATATATATATAGTCCATTAAAAATAATAAAATTTTAGTTCAGAGTGCGGGGATCGAACCCGCACATTCTTCTTGGACTTGCTTGGATTGACCAAATACTCCATGGTGACTGTAAGAATTCTGTCGAAAAATCTGATTCTATGCGAACTAATTGCATTGTTTTTAATAAATGTTTCCAATAATCATTATTTATAAAATATATATATATATATATATATATATATATATATATATATATATATATATATATATATATATATATATATATATTTATCCCGCAAACAATTGGCCGTCCACTGAAGGCGAAAATGCATTTAAACTGACGTCCACCTGCTTTTGGCGTCCGTATACCGGACGCCACTTTTTTAGCCGGTGGCACTGAGGTCCTATTCATCCTAGCTAGCCGTAGTACAAAAATCGACGGAAGCTAAAAGTCGCTAAAATAGTTGAAATAAAATATTGAAAAGTTCCCGAAGAAATCACCGCGCAGGTGAGGCGCTGCCGCAGCGCGTATATCGCGCACTGTATATCTAGGGGAATTCCTGACTACGGATTCGCGTATTTGACGTCCACAATTGCGACGTTGCCAACTCGTTCATTAAATCTGTTACATGTACGTACACGTTGCATAATATTCGGCGCTTGATTGTTGTTGATGATTATTTACATCAGTGTGTGCAAATAAATTCACGTGCATTGGAACTTGTTGAGTTTTGCTTTGAAGATGAATTCTCGAGGACTTCGTGGTAGAAAAATCTTAAAATTAGTCGAAGAAAATACTTTGGCTACAGGCTTTACTACAGGTATGTTTTATTTTCTGTATCTAAGTTTAAGGATCGGTATATGTATGATCTCTTATAAACATTTGATTACTCATATTGTCACTTTCTTACATCAATTGTTTCGCAAATGTCAAAATGAGACAAAACAAAATCAAGCGTTTAAATGTTTCTTTATTTTTTTATGAATGGGGACTAGAGTTTTTCTATTTAAACGCCTTATAGAACGTCAGTTCGATTTACGCTGTTATTGTGTCGGTATCTAATCACACCCTATAAAATACAATTTTCTTAAAACGTACCTACCGAATTAAATTATTAGATTTATCTAACAAAATGGTTATCTTTGCTGATATTGACAGATTTTTGAACAAGAATTACTTAAAATATATTTTAAAAAAGGAATTAAAGTGGCCATGGTATTCAACTCATTTCATATTGCGGGATAAGTGTTTAATTTGTAGAGTGAATTCAAGTTCTTTTGGAAAACATAAACATATAATTGTCGACATGAACAACAAATTAAACATCATTTGGTGGTTAGAGAATAGTGTCTCTTTCTGTCATAATTGTAACTATTTATTGTACGATCACTATCCAACTGATGAATGTATAATATGTGCCGAATTAAATAATTAAATAAAGAAAGGTTAGTACCTAATACATTAATATTTTTAAAGGACAACAACAATAACAAAAACAGCCTGCAAATTTGTCACTGCTGGGCTAAGGCCTCCTCTCCCTTTGAGGAGGAGGTTTGGAAAATATTCCGCCACGCTGTTCTAATGCGGGTTGGTGGAATACACATGTGGCAGAATTTCTATAAAATTATAAACATGCAGGTTTCCTCATGATGGTTTCCTTCTCTGCTGAATATTAAGTGGTTCTTGCCTGGGTTTGAACCCGCAATCATCGGTTAAGATGCACGCGTTCTACCCACTAGGCCATCTCGGCTCATAGTATTTCAAAGTACATTTAAGTATAAAGATGTAGGCACCTATTATACTTAAATATGCTATTCACTTATAAAACGTCAGGATAAAAATAGTCTACCTATTTGTATGTTAGTCAAAGGAGTAAACTACTGCCATACAATACTTCACTCTAATTCGTTCAGCTTATTCTGCGATAAATTGTAAGAAACATAAAGATTATTATTACTTAAATGTAATATTTATCGGGGATTTATGTATTAATTCGGCGTCTGTATATATTATATAAATCCTACGATCTTTTTGGTGTCATCCATGTCGTGCATCAATACGACGTCCCAAGTTCCTCTTTTATGTTCCAATTCGACGTCCGTATATTTATATATAACATACATACTCGTACATCCTACGATATTTCAATCCACAATTCACGACAATGAACTCCGGAGAGTTAAAGGCAAAGGCTTAGTCATAGTCGAAATTTGAATTTTTATTTTATCTAGGATTTTTTCAATATAAATAGTTTTTCGCAGAAAATTAAATATGATACTTGACTAAATCATTAATAATTTGCATTATTTCGCGCCTGAGAAGGGTGAGATACAGTCACAATAGCATTCTGACAACAGTAGAGTAGAACTAAAACTCTCCGATTTTGAAAAACTTTGTCCGCACGTTAATGTTTACTAACACTATTATGTATAAGTTTTTTGTTACTAACACTACTATGGTTTAATTTTAAGGTTCGAATTAAAGATATTATTATTTTTATTATTTTGCAGATGAAAAAAGAAGAAACAGTACCAAAAAAACAAATAGAGGACGTAATAAGAAAACAAGTAGAGATGCAAAGCCTGTTCAAGCAATCGATCAAGATATAAGTGACAAAAATAATACTTTGTTAACAACTGTCCCAGTCAGTGCACACGTGGACGAGCCTTCAAGTTCTACTCGTTGTATTCTTTCAAATATTACCAATATCTCGGGCTTTAATGCGTCTATTGATAACACTGTTGATCGTTCCATATCTTCAAATATTACTCATATATCAAATTCCTATGCGTCTCTTTTAACTGAGAACCATGAAAATCCTTATGATTCTTCCATTTCTTTAAATGTTAGCCATAACGTAAAATCTTATGAATTTCTTTCTACTCAGAATCAAGAAAGTGTTTCCTGTAGTGCAGCAGGTCTTAACAGTTATTTGGATGTGTCTTTTAGTGACATACCTGATTCTCAGATACATAGTTTTTGCAAATCATCTGACACATTATCTGAATCCTTTGTGAATAATTTTCTTATGGATTCTGAAAAAAAAATCTCAAGTGACCCTACTAACATCTCAAGTGTAGTTGTTTCTGATGTGCCTCCGCCAGTAGCACTGGATCTTCCTACTATCTCGATCAACGCTAGCTTACCTGATTCTAAAAATGTAGAGGAAAATCCCACCTGCCTTTTAAGTAGTGATAATGTCGAGCCTCAGCCAATAACAGTTGATCCTGCTACTACCTTGAATCACGCTAGACCCAGAAGAGAAAATGAGAAAAATTACACCTCCCTGTTAAGTACTGATAATGTCGAAACTCCACCAAAAGCAATTGAATCGTCTATCTTAAGCCCTATAAGACACCTTGATCCTGCTGATAATACAATTTTAAATAAGCCTACTTACGTCTCAGGTGTAGACGATATAAAAAAGCCTCCGTTAGAAGTCCTATGCATAATATCAGATGACCGGAATCAAGACGAGACGGTACCATGCTTTGACAATGACTCTGACTTTTCTAAATCTTCAAATGATAAGAATTATGAACCATCATCTTATGAATCCACGTCAGAATCTGGCCAAGAAATATCAATGGAAACCGAATATTTAGATGATGCAAACCCAACAGAAAAAGAAAAAGTGTCGTTGAATGAAGATTGCTTAGGGCAAGATTCGGAAAATAATCACGAAACATACAAAGAAAATATAGAAACAGAAGTGCTGGAAAATCAAAATACATCAGACAGTAATTTGAAAAGTAAACGCATTAGAGAAAGAGATTTTTGTTACTACTGTGAAAATTTCATTTTAAACTTTTCACGACATATGATTCGAAACCACTACGCCGAACCTGAAGTACAATCAGCATTAGCACATCCCAAAAATAGCCTTAAACGTAAACAAGTTTTTAGCGCTTTAAGAAAAAAGGGTAATTATGTGAGTAATTCGCAAACTGCATTGAAACCCGTGAAGAAATGTAGGTTTTCTGAAAAGACTGACTATTTACCTTGCTCTAAATGTCTTGGTTTTTATTCAAGGAAACAACTGTGGAAACATATAAAAAAATGTGATAATGCTGCTTCTACAAACAACGCACAAGTTGATGCACAAAATTTTCTTGTACGTTACGTGAAAGTCGACAACAATCTAATGAAAAACGTATTTCCTCGTATGAAACCAGACAAAATATCATTAGTAGCTAAAAAAGATAAATTTATTTGTATGTTTGGAGCACAGTATTTGAGAACACATCGCGAGGAACATTTTATAACTGTTGTTTCACGTAAGATGAGGGAGTTAGCGAAATTGCTTGTAGAAGTAAATAAATTGAAACCGGATATTAATAGTCTCGAACAAGTATTAAAACCACAATACTATGACACTTTAGTACAGGCAACCAAAGTCGTAGCCCGATATAATAACGCATCACAAACATTTGATGCACCGACATATGCCATGAACATTGCTACATCAATAAAACAATGTTGTAGTATAGCTTTATTGCACAGTTGTAAATTAGAAGCCTCAGTTCAAACGGCTTCTGTTCAAGCAGATTTAAAAACACTATCAAAATTAATTGAGGAGAATTGGAAGTTTGATATTTCCAGCCAAGCTGCTGATGACCTGAATGTGAAGAAGTGGAATAAAACCACTATGGTGCCACTTGCTGCTGATTTAAAATTATTCAAAGATTATCTTTGTGGCATGTCAAAACATTCATCCGATAGTTTAACGCAATCCGAAGGAAAAACGAACATTGAAGCTTTCAATAACTTGGTGGAATCTACATATTGTCGCGTTCTTCTATTGAATAGGCGTCGGCCCGGCGAATTACAACGATTAAAATTAAGTGATTATAATGATCATGGCAACGACAGCAAGCAATATGAAGAATTTGACAAAGTTCTAACTACGACTGAAAGAATATTAATAAGTAAATTAAAAAGAATAGTGATCCGTGGTAAAAGAGGAAGAGGGGTGCCAGTACTGTTTAGTACTGAAGTCCAAGAAGATTTAAAAAAAATATTATCAGTCAGACACATGTATGTTGCAGATGATATTAATTTGTTATTTGTAAAGGCAGGCGGATCAACTGTTTGTGGGTACAAAATTTTAGAAAAATATGCAAAAGCAAGTGGTGCTAAAAATTATAAGGCTTTAACATCCACGCGACTGAGAAAACATTTAGCAACAATGACCCAGTTATTTACTATGACTGAATCAGACCTCGAACAACTAGCTACTTTTATGGGTCACACCCTGAGTGTACATAAAAATAATTACAGGTTACCTAGTGACATATATCAGACTGCTAAGATTTCTAAACTATTACTATTGATGGAAGATGGGAAAGCAGATCAATATCAAGGAAAAGCTTTAGATGAGATTGAATTAAACTTAGATGAAGAAATCACAGGAAACGAGATAGATAATCAGGAAGTTGTTGATTTTGAATTGGAAGAAGCAGGTCCATCGCAACATAGTAGTTTGATTAGAGATGAGCCAATTGCTGCTCCTTCCCAAGAAATAAGCCACAAGACATCTGCAAAAAAAAAGAGAACACTTGTTCCTTGGACAACTGAACAAAAAAACGTCGTAACACAATATTTTAAAGACCACATTAAGTATAAAAAACCTCCCAAACGAGCTGAATGTGACGAATTAAAAAATAAATATCCTACACTTTTTCATAACAAGGACTGGCTTAAAATTAAAGTATACATACAAAATATTTATTCAAAAGTTTAAGTGACGATTGGAGACTTTCGCTGATATACAGGGTTATTTTAAAACCTTCATAACTTCACACGAGTAGATTACTAACATTATTAACAACTTTTGTTCTACGACTCAGTACAATAATCTAAAAATTATTTTATAAACTTTTATTGCACTCTCCTACACTTCATAAGTCTTTTTCGTGTTAGATTTTTTATGGTGTTTAATATATCAAGATATTTAAAAAAATGTTTATATTTCAATATAACTCAATAAATGATTATATGAATAACAATTAATATTTATTTTACCATTCTAGTAGATCTAGTAATCGTAACATTGTTTTTTTATTAATTACACCAAAACTGAACACCTAAATGCTAATTTTGTATCTAGATAATTGCAATAAACAATTGTATATATTCATATATTTATCAATATATCAATAATTTAAAAAGCATTATACTCTATCATAAAATTATATCATACCTTAAATTGTAACATCTCGCTGATACAGGGAAAAGAGTCCTCTATAAGGATTTAGGAGCTTCCATCACTTATATACCTCACTATAAATCACGTAATTACAAATAATGATATGAATATAAATATAAATATGTAATAGAAAAGTCAAAGTACCTTCTTATTGAATAGCAATTTTATTAATATACAATTCAAAAATATTTTAAAGCTAGATATTATTATTACAGTATTAATAAAAACATATAATAAATAATGTGAATCTTTTTATAATTATGTAATAATAATCTTACTGAATCTGTCACGCGTATAGATACGAACATTCGAGCAGTGACTGAATTTATTCATAAATAGATAATAATTCAAACTTATAATATAAAGTATGTCTGCCTGTCTGTTATCTTTTCACGCTTAAACTGCTGTAAGTTTCTATAGGCAATCTATATATGCTAAACCGTTTTAAATTAAATGTAGTATGAAGATAGTACAGACAAAGGATAGTTTTCATCCACGAAATCATCCCCTAAGGGGTTACTGCCTTAGAGAATGATTTCGTGAAAAGGGGTGGAAGTTTCTGCAACCTTTATATGAATCGTGATGATATATTGGTATCTGTACTGTTAAGTCTTCTGTTATCTGTGATTAATAGTTTTTATTATTTGGTGTAAACGAACCAGCGGAATCTTTGTACTTTGTCCGCACCCCAAAAACCATGTGCGGATGCCCAATAGCTATATACGGACTCCCAATAGCTATATACGGACGCCCGATAGCTGTATCCGGACGCCCAATAGCTAAATACGGACGACCAATAGCTATATACGGACGTCCAATAGCTATATACGGACGCCCGATAACTGTATCCGGACGCCCAATAGCTATATACGGACGACCAATAGCTATATACGGACGTCCAATAACTATATACGGACGCCCAATAGCCGATCGATGGCGATCTTGATGCATACGGTATTATTTGAGGTGGTACTGTGTGGCTGCAAGCTACTGTAACTGTAAGATGAAAGCACTGCTCCCAGTAAATTCATTTCATAGTTAATACAATAATTTTGTTAATTTAAATATGAAATTTGATAGGTAGATTTTTTTATGACATACAGGACAAAAAATTTAATTAAAAATTTCAGAATCCCTGGCCACAAAAACCATAAGCTACCTTTAAAAAGTAAAAAATAATAAAAGAAAAATAATCCTAAAGTACCTATATGTATAAGTATGTATTAATATTAAAAAAAAAACTTCGTGTTGGGGGACCGCTCTTTTTTCGTTTTACTAGGAGGAAATGCATTTACGCGTTCCGCATATAGGTACTTTAGGATTAATTTTCTTTTATTATTTTTTACTTTTTAAAGGTAGCTTATGCTTTTTGTGGCGGGGTTTCTGAATTTTTTTATTTTATACTTTTTAAAGGTAACCACAACAACATCAGCTTGTTAATTCCCACTGCTGGGCCAAAGGTCTCCTCTCCCTTTGAGGAGAAGGTTTGGAACATGTTCCACCACGCTGTTCCAATGCGGGTTGGTGGAATACACATGTGGCAGAATTTCTTTTTGAAATTTGTCACATGCAGGTTTCCTCACGATGTTTTCCTTCACCGCTGAGCACGAGATGAATTAGAAAGACAAATTAAGCACATGAATCAGCGGTACTTGCCTGGGTTTGAAACCGCAATCATCGGTTAAGATGCACGCGTTCTAACCACTGCCATCTCGGTTAAAGGTAAACATCCTTATGATATCTCTGGTTAAATTGTAAATACATAGGTTCTTGTCGATTTAAAACATATAAGTTAAGATTACATTTTAAGGTCCATCTTATTCTTTTTTATTCTACTTACTAATTAATATTTTTTGTTTCTTAATTATTATTTTTTTTCTTATAATTTTATTTATTTACTAATGTTGTGTATGATGTACAAGTCATAACCTTTCATTTTATACCCCACTTGAGCGTTTGCAGACATTCGGTTCTTCTTCCCCACTTTAACCCCCCATAACTTTTAAACGGCTAAACCGATTTTCATCAAACATGTCTAAGAACACTCGCCCGTAAAACACCTATAATACAAAAACAAACTAAATTGAAATCGGTTCATTCGTTCGGGAGCTATGATGCCACAGACAGACAGACAGACACGTCAAACTTATAATACCCCTCTTTTTGCGTCGGGGCTTAATAACAAAACACCGAAGATTTATTTATTTATTATTTAAAAACAAATATAACAACAAAGTAATATGATAGAGACAGGATATCAGTTTTATGGGCAGCCACGTGAGCTAAGAGCGAAAATGAGAGACATGATCATATTTGCGCAAATATAAAAATGAATCTAATATAGAAATTTTAAAGTCGCTTAAGTTTTTCGCTGATCCTCCGTGAAATCTGGATACCAGTCGTCGGCGTAATCAAAGATAGGAAGCAAAAGCTACGTATTTACATATTGGGCATCCGTATATTTATAAACCTTACGAATATTCGAACAAAATAAACGTTGAAACTGTTTAGTACAGAAAAGCGACAGGAAAAGAAAGAGACAGTAAACATAAAGTTGGCAACGTCGCACTCCCAAATACAGTCCATTCTGTGAGGACGCTAAATAATCGATGCCATAGGTAAACTATGATCAATATATCTAGGATGGCTAAAATGTATCACCATGGTTGTGGGTTCAAAAATGTTTGGGCATAACTGAAAGACGAATATCGCGAAATCTTTTTTTATCGGAAAACGACGTATCCCAAGGGGCTGGAATTCAAAAAACTAAGCAATATTCATTAAGAAATTTTAAGTAAAGTAAGGGGAACTGGGGGACGTCGTAATGATGCACCACGTGCATGACGCCAAATAGGTTGTAGGATGTATATATATATATATATATATATATATATATATATATATATATATATATATATATATATGTTTACTAATTAAATACTCTTACCTTTTCATATTATCTTTCATATGTTCGGCTTTTTAATTTATATGAACGTTTTTTAGTTTTCTGCACAGATTGTACTTTATTTCCCATGTTTACAAAATTAAACTTTATAAAAAATAACTTAACCAAAAAATAAATGGCTAACTACAACTAGACTATTTTAACTTAATATATTTATTTACATAAAAGAATAATATTCGACAATTAATTTACAATTAAAATTACACAAAAATAAAATCTACGAGATTTTATTCGCAACGATGCGGTGAAAAGAGCGACACGTCTGTATAGCAACAGGCCTCGGCCGGCAGTGTCTGTACGAGGCGCTCACGCACACATGCTTACGCATTTTGGTCGAAAATAAGAAAATCTGATTTAAAAAAAATCTATTGATTTTACTAAATAATTAGGATAATAAATTTTTAGTATATTGTTTGTAGAATAATCTGATAAAAGACCAAAATTATTGAAGGTATATAAGTGTAGTTAAAAAACAAAAAAAGACTTTTTTAGAGGTAACTTTGCGATTTTTTTCTATCGTACCAAATTAATTACATCATGTTTTCAACACAATGTATAACTAGCATCTATCCTGAAGATTAACATATATTTTTTTCATTTGGTTTATTGCATTGGATTATATACTTTTTGGCATTTTAAAACTTGCATTTAGCTCATGTAGTCCCCTTAAAAACCAGTTTCACTGTCGCATATATATTTTAACTATGTAATAAAAATATTTGCTAGCGTATATTTTATACCACACACAAAACCAAATAATCTTTACTATTATAAATGAGAAAGTAAATCTGTCCGTCTGTTACGCTTTCTTGAATAAACCACAAATGACAACAAACTTTTTTTTACTTTTGTTTGTGACGAAAGGGCACAGCTAATTTCGCTAATGGGGAAGACACGATTAGACTTATTATGGCTTGTCCCATGCCATTGGTTTGCCACTCCTTGCATTTTAGTTTTATCTACAAATACACTTCAGATATATAAAGCAATTTAGACTGTATGAAAACACACGAACTAAAAAAATCCTACTTATATCCTACGTACTTTATAATAAGGTTGCTGAGGATTCCTCTTCCGCTTCCTCATAATGCGAAAGTTCCGCAACATTTTGGGTTCCTCAACCGATACCGCATCCCCATAAATAAAAATTTATAATCCTTATACGGAACGGTACGTGCTTTTATGGGTAAAAAAATAAAAAGATCTGTTATTTATTAGTCTAACTTGAATCATTTTGGGGTCATATATGACACTGCTAGTTATTTTCTTCGCTCGATATCGTAATCTTATCATTGTTTACATACTTGTCAAGTTGTCACAGCCGACACTTTACAAGTTTGCAAAAGGTGTAATGACTTCAGATGTCATTATTATAATTATCTTGTCATTAAAGAAATCGAGGCGTTTTAAACCGTGGCTCCAATGATATTCTAATAAACAGATATGTTATACCGTTTAGGGACCGTTTATTTTACTTTTCGTTACAAGCAAAAAGGATAGCTTGATAAAAACAATAAGTAAAAGGGATAACTAGATGTTTTAATTACGCAAAACGTATTACTACGTAATTATGATGTATTATAACGTATTACTCCGTAAAACAACTAAAGGCAAACGTCCCAATTAGGACGTTTTCTAGTCTTTTTGCTCGTTAATGACTGTATATCTGTTTACTACAACATCATTGCGTGGCTCACAATAAAAGTATTTCTGTTTCCTGATATATGCGCACAAGGTTTTTTTAACATCCAGTACTAATTGATTTCACGGTTTGTCTAATTTTTCATTTTTTTTAATGATACCTCGCACATATTATTAGCCTGGTTATATTTTATATGAAGTATTCTAATCTAACGGAAAGAGTGTCGAGAATACTGATAATAATATAACAGGGCAACCCATCCCTATAAATTCAGTCTAAAGTATTCTCCTAAACTAAATATATTTATAAAAACTTAACCGATAAGTAAAGTGTTTAAATATGTATATTAACCATCGTTTCAACAATATAGCCTTATCATAAAAATATACATGAAACGATAACAGTTGGGAATAATTAACGCATACAGTAAAAGTCATATTATATCACTAATTATAATAAGTATGTTCATTTTATACATTTTTGTTCTATTTGTGACCGAATAAAAAAAGGTTTAATGACCAATCAAAATTTTAAAAAGATAACACATCGAAAAAACATACAATCGTTGTGTTTCCAATCGATAGGAAAGCAGTTTATCGATCAGAATATGCCTTATTATAAAAAGGTCTTTTAAAGGTCGATTTTACCGATTTTCTCAGTCGAACGTCATAAAAACTCTTTTGCATGATTAAACTAGTTAGGTATGTTATAAAAAACATCTTTGTTATCAAGGTCATTTATGGCAGCGCGTTTTTGATATTAAGAGTGGTTAATATCTTTAAACCCATTACATGCGTGCTTGTGATTCGCTATGACGAAATGTAAGGTGAGATGTGAGTAAATTGAAATGAAATGTGAAGTGAAAAAGGCTGTTACTAATGATCGTTTACTCATTCGCGTGTATTCATATTTCATCCACTTACGAAATGATTTTACATCCACTTTATTAAATGAAAGACGCGGTTGGATAGACGAAAGCGGAGGGGTACTCTATTTTATAATATGTAGTCGTAATCCCATAGACAATTTCTACTTTCATTAATGAATTCGTACTCACATAGTTATACTTTTATTGGCAATGATATTCTAATAAACAGATATGTTATACCCATACTAAACAACAGAAAAATGTGTGCCGCGCCGGGGACCGTTTATTTTACATTTCGTTACAAGTAAAAAGGATAGCTTGATAATAACAATAAGTAAAAGGGATAACTAGATGTTTCAATTACGCAAAACGTATTACTACATAATTATTATGTGTTATAACGTATTACTGGCATAATTATGATGAAAACGACTAAAGGCAAACGTCTCAATTAAGACGTTTTCTAATCTTCACTTTTTGCGCGTTAATGACTCTGATTACTAGAATATCATTGTTTATTGGTAAATATGTATTATCATTCTGTTCTCCGGTTTCTCTTTAATAGTAATTTAAATTATGCGCGCGATGCTGTTATGACTAATCTAATAATAGTCTCTTATTTACATAAACCTACTAGTAGAAGATAATACAAAACATACCGGTACTACCTTCTAGACCATTCCATTAGAGTTACTAATATAATAATAGTATGAACTATTACAATTCTTGAATATTAATAATTATTCTGATCTAACTCGGATATCTAATCCAGACAATGAGGCCTTATTGATTTGTTTGATAAAATTTTTAATCGTTAATACAGATTCTAAAACCATCCTTTTATATTTATAATAATAATACTATCAAAATATATCCATGAAAATTATGTATGTAAACAAATACAGATTATGTAGTTATTTTATAACACGTTCAAAAAGGTTGTAGTCAAATTCAAGTATTCTTTTTTAATAGGACCTCATCAGTGAACTCAAGAGCGAACTCGGCGGTAACCTCGAGAACGTGATAATAGCTCTCATGACTCCCCTCCCACACTTCTACGCTAAGGAGTTGCATGACGCAGTCGCGGGGATCGGAACTGACGAGGAAGCTATCATCGAAATCCTTTGCACCCTATCCAACTACGGAATAAGGACTATTTCAGCATTTTATGAACAACGTAAGTAAATATTGCTATTTTACTCTGGTGCGATTGTCAATTCAAAAAGCATTTTTTTCCGTTTTAAAACCCGTCAGTTTAATATCTCTAAAGTGGTAAATTTTAAAAGTGTAATTGGAGTGCGACAATTATGTAAAGTTTGAATAAAACGTTCCTAATGTTAGATATTTTTCTTCGATGTTTCAAACATCAATAAGAGTATTTCAAGGTCAACTGAGAGTTCAAAGAAAATATGTAACATGCAAAGGCAAAGAAGTAACAAATGTCCTAATGCAAAATGGCGGCATAAGGCCTCGTGGTACAAAGGGCCTCGCGCTCGAATTTTGAAAAAAAAGAAGGGCCTCGTAAATTCTTGCCCACATTCAAATTCGATCTTGCACCGCCACTGGTAACAAACAGCCACGGTGCAAAGGGCCTCGCGTCCGAAATTTGAAAAAGTACAAAATTACCATGGGGAACAGAGTACTGAAAAAAAAACAACAAGGGCCTCGCAAACTGTATCTTGCCTACATTAAACTGCTTCTACCATACATCTTGAGACTTTAACATAAAACGGTTTATAAGTAACCTAATTAATTGTCTCATCAAATTTGGCTTACTAATGTGGAATGTTACAGAACACTTTATCAAATTTAAATAATCCGTTATAAACAAAATATTCGTTTCCGTCAAATCCGCTATTAATACCGGATACCATTAATTATGTTCGTTTCAATGTACAATCGTGGGTTCATTTATACATTTATATTAAACCAGTTTGTTTAGAAATCTATGATCGTACAATTTTCTTAACAATTTGCGATTTCGATTTGATAACTTTCTACTAATTATATCAATATTAAAATTTATTACATTCCAGTTCATGGAAACATCATGTCAATCATTTAAATTTGTCAATACACTTATTAACAATATAATCCAATGTAATATAATATATTAAACTTTAATATTTATATATCTTATAATGTTCCTTATACTCTTATGATTATCATAATCATCTAATTTGTTGCTTTTTATTGTGTATAAATTTCATCTATAACAATTAAACTCGTTCATTATAACAATGTATGTTAACATAATCAAATACTATATTATATATGTATGTATTACATCAATGTGATTAAATTAGGTTAAAATTTTTTTTTTTGCTAACCGTATTTTCAAGTCAATTGACAAGTTGAGGTCATTGACATTTCTATTAATATTGGAATCGCTTATAAACTGGTTGCACATTTGGCCGCTTTTAATTTTGTTTCCAAGAAAACAAAACTGCCGACAAAATTTTTGTACAAGAACATGAAATGCAGGCTGTTATGATAATAGTTTAAATTTAAATATTTAAACCTTCTCCGAAACGCGCTGCACTTTCGGGTGAAAAATTTACCGGCTTTTAGTTGTTTTTTTCAGTGAAGAGTTACAAAAAAAACCACAATTCCTCAATTTTAGAAATATGTGATCTTTAGTAAATAAGCTTGTTATGAAAAATTTAATATTTATTTCGTTGAGTACATAGAAATTCTATCGCTAATTTTGCCAGACAACTGGTATGGAGGCAATGTGAGTTCTACTTATCATTTCGTAATTATCATATTTCGGGTAAATAACTCGAGCTGTAATATCCATTTCCTTTCATAATTAATTCACAAACAAATATATTAATATTCAGATTGCCATTACAAAATTTAATATGTTGTCTCAATAGTTTATAGTTTTAAATAATTCTTTGCAATTCATCTCATAACCAACTCAAACACATTACAAATTTAGTAGTGCTTGCTTGGGGTCGAACCCTCATACACCAGTAAGATTCACTCTTATGGAATGAAAAAAAAAACTTCTGAAGGTTGCATGCGATGCGTCTAACACGTAATGCACTGCGCAGTGCATAATTTACTTAAAATCTATTAACCATACACCATAACATTAACGTGTTATTAAAACGCAAACGACTTAGTGCAATACATCTAACAGAACTTACTTTACTCCATAAATCAAATCATATTACATATAAACTTACCTTACATTAAAAGTAAATATTTAAGTTTAAAATACCTACATGTAAACAGGATAGATCACGAGTTGTGATCACACGTTCGACGTTGTTGCGTGATGCTAATCTATAATAGTTTTATTTTTAAAATCAATAATATGATTGTTATATACAGTAAGCATTAAATGTGAAATGAAATGCACTTACGCATTAGATTCACCCAATACATTGTAGAATAGGTTGTAATAACTGCTTTTCTTGTTGAATCTCGATAACGACTATTTTACGTGAAAGTATTTCATTAAAGACACGTTCTGTTATGTATATGTTCTTTATTTGAATAATCAGATTACTTGACAGCTAGTAAGAACAATAGAAAGTATTTTATCGAGTAAAATGTAAATTATTATTATACATGTCAATTAATGTGATAAGGTTGTATAATTTTATCTTATCTTTACTATAATTATACAATCGAAAGTAATGTCTCTGCTGTTTCTCTTCCACAGCCAAACCTAACTAAACTAATTCGATTAAATTTGGTATAAAGTAAGCCTGAACCCTTGGTTTAAGCTATTATTTATCTAACATCAACCCCTAAAAATAGTATGTTATAAACTTTAATGAATATTTGAAGTTAAAGATTGATTATAGTTTAGTTAATTTTAATATAAAAATAAAACTTAAAATACAGGGTAATTGCATTGTCATCACATTTATACGTATGCAAAGTTTCGAATTAATTAGACTTCTGGAAATAGCTGAAAATCGCGATCAAATATTCTACATAGATACATAAGTACAGCCCAAACTTATAGAAGCGTGTTAAAAATAATGAAAGACTCATGTTATGTTTTGAATTATTTTCAATTAATGGAATTAATGTGTATAATACAAATATTATATTGTTTTATATATTGTTATATTGGCGCCGGTCGACCATGAGTTAGTAGGTCATTTGGTACGAAATGCCGTCATACACCATTAGCATTCATAGCCAATGGGAAATTTGCGTTCGTGAGCAAAAGTAATTAGACTAATGAAATTGTTTAGTTTTACGTGTAGAACAATTTGATGACCATGTTTTTTTTTTTGCTTTTTCCATAAAGCAAAGCATTAAATTGAATATTGTATTCAATTCCAATAATTATTAGTAATTGGATATAAAGAGTTCTTTGTTTATACAAAAATGAAATATAGCACAGATTATGTCAAAAATTATTACACAGATAATTAATTTATTAAAACAAAATAACATTTTTTTGTGTTCCAAATTTTATCTATTGTCTATTTGTTTTTTTTTTTTTTTAGTATATGGCAAGAGCCTGGAATCGGACCTTAAGGGTGACACCTCTGGCCACTTCAAGCGTCTATGCGTGTCCCTGTGCATGGCCAACCGTGATGAGAACGCCGGAGTCGACGAGGGCGCGGCCAAAGCCGACGCTGAGGCGCTGGCGTCAGCCGGAGAGGGACAGTGGGGCACAGACGAGTCTGTCTTCAACTCCATCCTTATCACACGCTCTTATCAGCAGTTGAGACAAGTGAGTAAACTAAATGCATTCCAATATTCGATATTTAAAAAAGCAATCCGTAAATAACTACTGCTTATCTTTAACTAATTGCATATAAATATATTTCAAAGAATGTTAGAATAAAGGTCTGTTCATCATTAGAGTTCTTCTCAATACCTACGAATATTTAACTTGGAACTTCTCACGCTTGTTAAATTGAGTTCTTGATTATATTACTTTAATGAATAAAATTAAATAACTTTATTATCTTATACTTACCTACAAATATATTATAAATATTTGTTGTAAGTTTAAAAAGTAGATTGCAAATCTTAATAATAAAGCTTGAATCTTAAGAATAAATCAGTCATTGATCGTGTATGAATCACCTAAATACGTATATTATAAGTACTATAGTAATACAAGTGATCGAAAGCCAGAAACATTGACGAATAAACTATAAATAAATCGCAAGCAATCAGAAAAACATTCTTGTTAAATCAATATGGAAGTATTTTCCTCATTCTATTCCGTTTGGTATTCTAAAATGACACATATTTCAATTTTTTTTTAAATTATTGTTGTAAGCTATATTTTTATTTTGTGTCATTTAGGTACGAATAGTGTACATTAATGAAAATAAATATAACAAAGACAATAGGCACCACTTTTATATACCAATGTCAATAATTATGCTATTAAATATCTGTGCAATCTGTCACTCGTGTGGCAGTTGTCATATATGTAAAAAAAAATAGTTATCACATTACATACAGCCAAATTCCAATTAGACACACATGTTAGACGCAATTACGTATAGTACGACACAACTTAGATGTAGCATCGGCAAAATTCAAACCGATCACATCCGAATTATCGATCATATCCGAGTACGCTATCCCAATATTTATTTTTCATGCGAATATGATCTTTGCACAAAGGTTATAACTTGCAATATCATATAACTTAATATATTCGTCAATTTGACACGTCGATTTACATGCACTTGCTTCCTCTGACGCGTGAATCTATAGCGACGAATAGCGTCGAATGGCGCTATAGAGAGCTATTCTATTGGTTGTGTAAATCGGCAGTAATCGGTTTTATTTTCATTCCATTGCATTTTCCGATGCTATATCTAATTTGTGTCGTACTATACATACAGCCAAATTCCAATTAGACACACATGTAACACGCAATTACGTATGTACGTGTAAAATATAATTAATTCGAAAAATAAACGCTGATATGCCGAAAGTCTCGCTGACTCACTATCATTATGCATTAAATAATTTAATGATGGTCACAGACGTCTCATGTATTATTCATATATTCATACAATTTTAACAATACGATTTGTTAATTAGCCTCGATGGCTCAGATGATAAAGAACGTAGTGTCTGCATCATAGTTTCAATTCAAATCAGTACATTTTACATTTTTGTTGTTATAAAGTTAGAAGTATAGCATACACAATCCACATGTAAATTGTAAATGTTCCACCTTATGTTATTGTTAAAATTTTGATTGATGCACTGTCTAAAAAAATATTATAAAATGATTAATTTTCGGTGTAAAACAAATAGTCATTAATATAGCAGGTTTGGTTGTCACGAAAGTTAACTTCGATTTTTTCTGTAGCGCATCCAAAATCATCATAGACTCCCCCGGTGCCCCGTAAAGGCAAAAAGGAGGGCGGGGAACCAAAACTAAACCAATTTCTATATTTGATATGCAATAACTGGTTATTTATGTCCAGTCCTTACCGAATAGTCCAAAGAGTGTTATCATTATTCTGGTATAAGTTACATTAGAACAATTGTGTGGTTACAGATCTTCGCTGAATACGAGGCCTTGACCGGCAAAGATATTGAAGAGACAATCAAGAAGGAATTCTCTGGAAGCGTCGAGAAGGGAATGCTTGCTATCGGTATGTATATTACTCACAAAAGAATACAATACATTTAAGCGAATTAAAGTATCAATTTCGTAAGACTTTCTCTTATCATGAATTACTAACTTTGTTACTGCATTAAAATACTTGTTTCATGAATTTCTAATAACGTCATCGAAGACGAATAACGTTATTTTCGTCTTCCCAAGTTATATCTATGACGGTTAATCTCAAGAGTAGGCAACTCCGCAGAGCACATTATAGTGCATACTTATACACGCATTTGTGTCCGCAAATACAGGAGCACTCTATTATCCGATGGAACGGCAAATGCGTCATGACAGAACAAAATGCATCACGTGCTTTCCGAGAAAAAAGTAACGGCCAGACCTTGATTTCAACCCTAGGAATTTCGGGCTTATAGATCGAACAATGAGACAGTCAAATATTAGATAAGATATAGATACAATAACAAACATTCCCTTTTCTGATAGGTACTTCACATTATAAGTAAAAAAGCGACATTTACATTAAGTAATTGCTTCATCACATAGCTATTCACAGATAACACAGAAATCGGTATTTCGTTTTACAAGGAATAACAAAAACTGTAAATGATTCTCATAATGAGTCATTAATGACGTATAAGAAGTGAAGGTTAGATTGTAACTAGAATAGGAAGTCAACTGTGACCTTGCGATGACTCATGCAGCCATTATATACAGAGCACGGAATTGCTTTATAAAAAAAAAAACATGTTTTGACTATTGCTAAAAATAAACCGACCTTATCTTTTATCTTAAATGATTGCACTTTTGTATTCTTAGATATTGCTACGAGAAGGTATAAGATGTCATATATTGAAACATGCTTATAAGCAAAGACTAAAATGGAATCCTACATAGGAACCTACATAGGAAAACAACTAACTGGAAAATATTTAAAGTCATGAGCGGATACAATAATTCATTCGTTTCAGTCTTTATTTCATAACTTTAATATTATTTTCTTACTCCAAAGACTCGCCTGTTATGCCATCAGTTTATTTATTATTTATTAACGATGAAATTATTTATTTTCTAGTCAAGTGTGTGAAGAGCAAAGTTGGTTTCTTCGCGGAACGTCTGTACTACTCTATGAAGGGTCTGGGAACCAACGACAAAACCCTCATCAGAATTGTCGTAAGCCGTTCCGAGATCGATCTCGGTGACATCAAACAGGCTTTCCTAGACAAGTACGGCAAACCCCTGGAGGAGTGGATCGCTGTGAGTAACATTCACTTATTTATATTCGTAGCAAATATTTTCCATACATTTTTAATAGTAGCTGAATTGGATGCTATATTAGTTCACTGTATATACTTTGATAGCTACCAATACAGTTTATTAAATAATTGAATCACATATTGGCTTTTTAATGTTTATGTAGTGAAAAAACTCAAGGTGATTAACCCACATTCATCACAAATAACAGAAGTCATTAGTTGTGTAGCGGGGCTATAGTCATTCATTAGATTTAAATATTTTTTATCAAACTAACCCAATTATTATTGTTGTTTTGTGTTACTAATGGCATGTAAAACCTAATTGTAAAATTTAAACTATTTTCAAGATGCTGACCCATACTTTCTATGATATGAATAAAATAATAAATAAGTTAATTATATAACAGCTTTACTTTACTTTTATTGAATAATCAGCATGAGACAAAATCATGTCACTTTATATTTTTTCTCCATTTATTAAGAATTCTCATCATTCTCAAAGCAATAATTGTATATACAGATCTGTTTATGTATTCCATTATTTTTTTTTTATATGTAAATCTAAATACAAACCTCAACTCCTTATAAATAGTCAGTTGTTTTGTGTTTTAATATGAATATTAATTATTTTACAAAATGTGTTTTCTAACGATGGTTTTATGTAATTCAATGATAATGTCTTAAAGCGTGTATGTTAAATTGTTTAACATTAATTTGTTTATTTATTTACCATTAAATAGAAAAAAGTTATTAAAATACTCAAAATGTAGTGGGATTTTCATACCACATTATGGAATCAGCTAATAGTCGCTTTTAAAGTAACGAAGACTGACCTTCTCTATAATAGGCTTTTGGTAATATCTGCCAAACAGTCTTTGACATATAAGGTGTTTTTAGGAATCTAACTCAATTATCAAAATCGGGTTAAGGTAGTAAATACAAACACGGGTATAATTACTCTCCTTTGCTATAATCGGGGACCAAAAAAACAAGCATCTTTTTACTGCTGATTATTGCTTTCGACAAAATAATTAGACAGCGTTCAGAATAGTGAAACATTTTGATTGCAGGGCGACACTTCCGGGGATTACAAGAAGGCTTTACTGACTCTTGTTGAGTAAATAGTGTTGGCAAGGATGGTCTTGGAGACAACGAATGAGATCACCTAGATTTTAATTCACTACATTCTTTTTGTCAATTGTTAGGTTCTTAAGAGCTAGGGTACGAGCACACTGAAAACAAACTTGATATACTTTACCCTAATAGTCTCAAAGACGATTATTGTAAAAATTGTTTTCAGTATGACCAAACCTTAGGTTATCCATGCCGAGTGTAAATTTATTTTTTCATAAAGATCTGTATATTTTGCTTATGTTTATCATTGTCACGTAACTTTCTCTGCACAGTAGCTAACAGCTTAGTGTCGCGAGTGCATGGTGCCTGGTACCTCAGTGTGGAGGTTGCTTTTTTACAAGTAGTTGTTCCCATTTTTCAGGAGGAGATGGAAGGTTCACTCGGTTATCTCCTATCTACAATGTCTTACTAAGGCTACCCTACCCCAGACTAAATAAGTTGTATTACAGCCGCCACTACCATGTATGACCTGTGGTGTAAATATTTATAATCTGTCGTACCCTATTTATGTGTTTTGGTACACTTTACTTATTGATGCATTTTGAAAAAGATTATTATGTTTTTTAAGTTATATTAATTATTTAATCTCATGTGTGATTTATAATCTCATGCTAATCTCAATGCACGCTGTGTGATGTATCGATAGAAATTATGGGCCAGTTTCGGTATTATTTTTGCTACTGTTACAGTGTTGGTTTTTTCAATATCTTTACAGGATGACCTAGATGGTGACTTCAGGAATGTGCTAGTCACACTTTGTGCTTAATCCTGCAAAATAAATTATATATTTTATTTGCAAATTATAAATTATTTTTCTATAAATGTTTTAAACAATGCATGTTATCGATTAGTTCTATTACAGAAACAAATGTAATATTTTGCAGGATGATACGAAAGGAGACTACAAAAGGGTGTTACTCACTATTGTTTCTTAAGAAAAAGCATAATAAGACTACAATGTACTGAATGTTTGTATTATTGCACTTAAAAAGCTAAGTCCCGATGTGAAACTGCCTTTATATAACTGTTGAGATGTGTAGAAATAAAAGCTTGATATTTTTGTGAAAATGAGATATTTATTGGTGCTGTAGTTTTGTTTACGGTGTATTATATATACATAAATACATTATTAATAAAACTATGTATGTTTCAATCGTATTTTATTGGACATCCCGAATACCCTCGTGTGTTATCTGGAAAAACAATTATTTACATTATTTATATTACCTTCGTAATTTGTTCAAAATATTGAAAAACGTTAAAGATAAACGAAATAATAGACCAAGGTACATTTTCGCGCTAAAAAGGCAGATAATAGATAAATGTCATTATGGTTACATTTTAATGGTCTCTAATTATTACTTATTAAAACTTGGAATATTTGCTTACGAAAAGTAGAATTGTATCTAAAGAATTCTCCAATTTTTTATTTAAAAAGTTTTACAAAACACTAATCTTGGCAGTGTTTCAAACATTGCACACAATTACTTTGAAAATTATTCAGCATTCTTCTGGCTAAGACATTCCACATCAACTTGTCAATCAATTATATCCAACATTTAAGTAGCTTCTTTGTAAGTGCTCTTTTAACATATGAGCTTATATACAGCCAGAGAAAATTTGAATATAAATACAAGGCATGACAAAGTTATATGTAATATTTTTGTTCGAATATTTAGATGTTTTGATGATTGATGATTTGATTATATTAGCCAGAGATACAAGTCAGAAATAAAAAAATAATAATTAAATAATAAGAACTATGTCTATGATGGTTAAAAAATATTCTTAGAAGTTTGTATAGATTTTTTTGTATTCTCCAAGGAAATAAACAAATAAATATTTCGACTAAATAGGATCCAATTGTCAACGCACTGTTTCCAGTAATCGAAAATACCTATCCAATTAAGGGAGTCATTTTGTAAATACCTAAGAAATTTCCCTGATCCTGTATTATAATTTCAATCAATTAAAATATACTTTATTCAAGTAGTCTTTTACAAGCACTTTTCAATCGTCATTTAACAATATCTATCCTTTAATATGATAAAATAAATATATTGTATTGTTTACTTGAAACTTTCCAACGCCTTCCGCTACAATATTACTTTTAAGAATCGCAGCTAGTCTTATATTCTCTAGGGGCTCTGGAGCGGAAAGAAGAACACGCATGTTACAACGATGCGACCAAGTGTCACCTAACGAACCAACTATTGCTCCTGTTGATAGACCTATTCTGGTGGTCATTTCATTTGTTAAAACAACCTGAAAAAGAAATTACATTACACGCGAACATTAGGTATACAATTGCAAAACGAAATACTTGACCGATTTATTTATACAATACTCAAAACAAATTAAGATTAAGCAATTTACATTTAAATAGAGGACCTATTTAGTAAGGGCGCCGCCGATGGATGCTACCACGAAGAAACAACTTAATAATTTTTTTGTCTTCTCATTAATATTTGTTTCTTTTTCCCGAAAATCATATGTTTTTAATTTCAAATTAGAACAAGTATCATAAATTTATACTTAAAAAAAACTACTTCAGTTATTTTTTTGTGCCTATATAAAATATTCTTGTAACAATTTAATGTATTTTAAATTTGTATATTGGTGTATAAATTTGTAGAAAAAAGTAAAATTTGATTTTAATGTTCAATAACTTAAAAGCAGTTCTCACAGCAATTTGATTTTTCAATGTCAGCTTCTGTAAATCTGCCATCAATCTAAATAGCAATCCTGTTCTCTGTTTCATAGAGATGCCGTCTTTAAATGGAAATGCTATTGAATCTATGACTATGAGTTTCACCTAAAATTGAAATAGTATGTTACAAAGGTTATTTAATACTAAATAGCCTTGTATCATTTATTTAGCCAGACATAATATGTCTGTATGTCTAGTCAAATAAATGATGACTAGTCTTAGTTAAAGCAGAGAATGTTTTGATATAAACAATGACAAACAGATGGACTAAGTACTTCCACACAAGTAAAGTAGCATAAAGTTCAGCGGGAGCAAGCATAGTTCTCATGGAGAAGATAATAAAGTTTACTTATTTGTTTATATCTTAACTAAATAAATAGTCTAAGTAAATGCCATTGAAAGTTACTATAAACTTATATTACATTTGGTTTATCCCTTATGAAATTGGGTAGTTGATATAAAAATGCACAAAACTTTTCAATTCCAATTGCTTTGACATAATGAAATTTCTTCAAGGCTTGTTCTTCGCTTATTGCTATTGAAGAATCCATAATCCTCTGACATTTTGCTAAGCTAGAAAATAAAATTTCTACAGCACAAAATATAACAGTTCATAGATTATGATAGATATATCAATAAACTATATAAATACTTACCCTTAAATCTACTTAATGTAAAGTTTGAATTTGTGTCAATGTAAAGAGCTTCTGAATTGAGGCCACCCAGAACTTCAGGTATTTGTACAGAGGCACATAGTTGCAAACTATAAGCAAATTTAAAAATGACATTAAAACATTACTTCATTCTTGGTTCATAAGTTTATTTGGATTTTCGTTAAATATTAACAAAAATAAACAGTGTGAAATAGACAGTGTTAATAACCAGATTAGTATATAATTTACATATGAATAATAATTTTTTACTCGTAAGTAGTCTTAGTATTCAAACCATAGTTGTGTTTTCCCAGACCCGGGTAAGCCTAACAATTCTATGAGAGAACCCAATTGTATTCCGCCAGTACCCAAAACTTTATCAAGATTTTGACTAAATGTTGGTATTGAGGGTAAGCTGGTTTCAATCTGGAAATAAACAGATTTTGTAAGCATGTTCTTCGTTATAATAGGTTTTACAATAGTCTTCTGTTCTTATTTATTAGAATATTATTGATGGGTGTTATTGTAGTTCTATAACTTACTTGCCACAACTCTGTTGCATTATATATTTTAAATTCAGAGCTCATTCTCAAATAGATGTCCTTGATGACTTAATTCTTATGAGTATAAAAACTTTATGTGTTGAAGCATAGGCTTAAAATAAAATAAAATCAAAAGTTTTTACTTGATTGAAAATGTTTGAAAACTATTTTAAATTTTCATACCAGTATTACCAGTACACCAACTTTGTTAAAAAACTAGCTACTTGTTAGTATTGCCTCTGTTGTGAATTTGAAAGATACTCTTGTGAAAAGTTATGTTTTATATATAATAATCTTAAAGTTGAAAGGAATAGAAAAAAAAGTCAATAGGGGACTATAATTAAAAGTAAATTAAATAACATTTCATATACATTTTATAAATTAATTAGTTGTTACAATATTGCACCACGAAACGTCAAAAATTAAAATTTATCGTGTCGTGTCACATTGACATTGAAGTTCTAAGTCAAAACAAAAATACTAAAACATTGCAATTACGGGATTTCTAAAATAATATCAAAATACACCAACATCATGAATCAAATGAATATGCACGTGCCAATGAATTCAGTAGGTGCTAATCCTAACGTTGGCATGCAATTGCCAGTATCAGTTATGCCAGTGCCTTCGCCCCAACAAATGCAGCCAGCAATGCCTCAACAGCCTCAACAGGATAAGATGGATAATATATCGAAAGTAAAAACATTGATGGGTTCCTTACGTGAATCCTTACCTGTGAGTAGATCTAGTAAATTAAATTCAATTGTAATGGATAGGCTATGCTAAAAAATATATCTTTAAGTATATCAGAAGAATACAAGCAGAAATTATATAAAGAGAGCAAGTAAGATATTTTATTTAGAGCATTATAATTTAGTACTGTAATATCAGTACTGCAATGTCCCCAAAAGGGATAATCTTGGCTCGGTGGGAGTCACACTTGAATTTTGAAAAGGAGTTCATTCAAAGTGACTTTGAGTTATATTTTTGTTGCTTTATAAAAAGAAGGAACCCTATTTAGTAATCCTAACTTGAAGAACATTTTGCTTTTCAAGCTTATTATAAAAAATAATCAAATTTTGCAATTAATTAAATAACATAATTATATTTTTACAGATGACATTGAAATCAGCGGCACAAATTCTACATCAAAATTACAACATAGATTCAAATACTCAGTAAGCATTCTAAAATTATACATAAAATAAAAGAAAAAACAATTTATTCCTTTTTAGAAATATTAAAAAAAAAAACAATGAAATCAGCTATTTGTAATTTCTTTTTAATAAATGCAATATTGATCACCAGGAAAGGTATGGACAATCCGGTGCCAAGATTTGATAAAAATTTGGAAGAATTCTTCTCACTCTGCGATCAAATGGAGCTACATTTGGTAAGTAAATGACAGATTTTTGTTCATATCAAGTATTAGTAATGTATTTAACAAACAAATATCCTAATAACAAAACACAACAGACTTAATTTTTATATATTTATTGTCAGTTATCAACAAATGCTTTAGAAAAAAGTAGAACAATCTATTTAAAATAAGAGACAATATTTTACCATCCATTACATATCTATATATACTATGTGATAGAAAATATAATACAATATGGAAAAAGCTTTTATGTAGTAAGTAATGTTTACATACACTACTAGTATCCATAAATACCTTTTAATATCCAATAAAATGGCATTGAAATGACCGAGGCATGTCATCTTGTTATAATCAGGTGATCAGGTGAAAGCAACATTGATAATCCTATAAACTGTCACCTAATTGTAATGATCGTTTGGAAATTTCTAAATAGTTTTCTTATATACCTACAGTGTTACTATGTAACAAACCAAGTAAACATATGTTTGAATTCATCTTAGTGCAACAATTAACTTATTGACCCGGCAACCAATCAGAATTACTTATTATAGACCCTTATCATTGATGTCTTTGCTTGACTCTATCACTCCAACAAATAACAAGCAATGTACTTTTAATGGTAAGGCTTTGTTTGCATTAGCAACTTCTACTTTCAAATATATTTTTTTTTGTGGGTATAATATTATTTGCATATTTTTGTATAGACAATAGGCTATTTGAAAATGCGAAAAATAAATTGTGAATTATTGTAATCAGTGTATGTTATGAGTTTAAAAATGGTTACTTACTAACGAAACTTGAAAATAATACTTAAATTATTCAAAAATCAATAAATAAAAATGCATTTTTTCAAACGTTTGTCACGTGACATAAAACGCCATTGGCCAAGTTTATGATGAAGTCACTTTCTTGTAAACCTTGCTTTTCTACTATATGTACCACAGATTAAAAAACAGCAAAGTGACGTCACCGACCCTATTGCAGCGCCATATTGTCCAAGTAGCGTTTTCGCGCGTTATTTAAATATGGAATTTTTAATATGATATTTTTGGAAAATATGTACTGGAAATAAAAAAACAACTTTTACTGGGTCCCTTAACCTCTACTAAATAATATAAAATGGATTTTAAAAACCACTCAAATAGCCTATTAAAGTAAATACACTCAGACTTTAGTTGAAATAACAGAATAACCTTTTTTTTTAACCTACATTACTGTTTACACTTTTTAAGTGGAGGATGACGTAAATGCGATTATTTAATTAAAAAGATTTTAAGTATTCTAAGAAGTTTATATAGCCATAAAATAATAATTTAATTAATTTCCTATACTCATATTGGCAGATTTATGATCCATTGACTAAAAGGTCACATTGTCACTGAGGTTATAGTGCAATAACTTAATAATGATAATGTGATACTTAAACATCTCCCCCATCCATTGTCTTAAGTTAAGTTCTAGTTATAATTACGGAAGGTCCTTTTATCGCTTTTGTTACATTTGTACAGAAATTTATAATATTAGCTATTTATTAAATTTGTTTGTGTCATCTCCGTGTCATAAATTTATGCCAGTTCTCAAAGCGATTGGTTGATAAACTGCAGCGCCATCTAGTAATTTTAGTAATTAGTAGTAATCGATTACAAAAAACAATGTAAAAAGAATTTATGTGCCAACTTTCTAATGGAATCTATTCTCTATCTATATATATGAAATAGTTATACTAATATTTAATCGTATAGATTATAAAATATGAAATGATTTTAAAATATAACATGTATCATCAAGTGTGGCAGTAGCTTTATATTTCGATCACATTGACGCGATATGTCGTACGATTGCGTAAATGAGTTTTTCTGCCTTATTTATTCCTTTATTGATGAGGTGTCTTTACATAATAAAAAAATATGTGTAAAGCTACATTTCAAAGACAAAAGAGTCTTATCTGAGCGAAAACTTAATGCGAATTTACAATACAGAGCTATTGTAACTTATAAGCGATAAATTATATATGTATACAATACTGTTGATTTTCAAGCAGGATATATTAATTTAAATAATTGTATTTAACTAACTTGACTTTGTATTTTTTAAATGTTGAAAAAGAGTAACTATTGAGTTTCTTGCCGGTTCATCTCGGTAGAATCTACTTTCCGAACCGGTGGTAGCTTCACTTAATTGTAAAATGACGATTCAAAAGTGCTCGTAAAAGCCTACTTGAATAAAGTTTACTTTGATTTTGATTTTTGACTGTGTTTCTTATTCCAAATATCGTTTTTATTGTGCCTAATGTAACAAATTATGAATCTGAAGGCAGTGTATTGCTTTCTGATAACTTATAAATATTTATATATCAATTCCACGCAGAGCTCCATTGTTAAGATAGTATAACATCCGATCGGATCATGTCAGACTTTATCTGATAAGTTTGAGTCTGATTGAATTAATTATCTCAGCTTTGCAAATTAGAGCCTTCGTCTTCCTTCCTATTAATCTGTTGCTTAAGTGTACTATAACTCGCAACCTCTTACTCGATTTATAATCCTGCTTTTCATAATTATTTAAAGTTCTTATATAAAATGCTCCTGTAATAAAAAATCTTAGTGTTTTGCGAATGGCAAAGTTCGTACAGCCTGTTGAATCCCTAGATATAAAACGGTCCTTCAATTTAAATGCGGTCCTGAAACCTTCATACTCGCTGGGAAGGCAATTTTAACACATATATTTTTTAAATAGATATATCAGAATAGGGAACATGCAAGTATAATATTTATAAGAAATGTTAAACAATTATAAAAGAAGGGCCACTGCAAGGTTTATATCATCTCTTTTTAACTTGAAATCAGTTTTGTGTCAGAAAGTCCAGTCAAAAACAATTTATTTGAAAACTTTGTTGAAGTGGATGAACATATTGGCACCAAATATACGTCAATACGGCTTTTTTTCGGAGTATCGATAGTACGTTGTAAGTTTTTACAAAGAAGTATCTCAAAGGTCGAGAATAAATACATAAGTATGAAAGCCAGTGAGGACAAGTACGATCAGAGGGCTAGTGAGTAGTGACAGACAGGAGTGACGTCATACGAAATAATGATCCGCGAATATTTAAATTGACATTTTGAAACCGAATTTTTTGACGTACATTACAGTGTTTTAGTTTTTTAAAATACTTATAGCTTATCCTATATGGAGTTCTTTAAAATTAACACAAAAATAAATCGCATCTTCCCTATTATATAATTTCAATAATGTTATAATTTTTAATGTAATAATGATTACCACTAGTAGTTGAGTCGAGATGGCCCGGTGGTTAGAAGTCCAGCAGTGGCAATTTACAGGCTGTTGTTGTTGTTGTTTTTGTTGTAACACTAGTTTATGTTTGTTTTTCCAGAGGACGGCAATAACTTGCATACAACAAGCGCAGTCAGCTGCTCATTACCTTCCACTCACGGTCATACCATCGAGATTGGATTCAGGACCAACAAGCCAGGTATGTAAAACTGATTATAATTAATTTATGAAATAATATCGGTGACCTGGTAAAAGGGCCAATACCAATAACCCTTACTTTGGTAAGACGTTTCGTAACTTGGTTGCTGGCAATTGCGGCTATGGATGAAGATGAGCGTTTGAAGCCACCTGAGGCGTTGTATCAGAAAACCCGAACGAATGTATCACTAGTTGAGCATGATATGAGATGTATCACTGAGCCATTGTTAAATCGTACCACCACTGATCCAGAGAGTGGTATTGGATCAGACTCGCATATTTACAATCACCTATCCCTGAAGAGCAATTGCCGTAAACATTGCGTCGAAGATTTTGGTCCATTATTGTGTCCCTCTTTTTTGGCTCCCCGAATTCTAGAGTGAGCTTAAAGCTCATTGGGGTTTCTATCTATTTGAAGATGGTCTATGTAAGAATACGACTACTAAAGATTAGTCAATTAACTACATTTTAAAGTTCCTATACAAAATTATGGTAGATTTTCGGCGGCCTGCCTTGCATCAACCCTACATTTAAGTGCTTAGTGTCTGCTGTTAAGGGATTGGTGTATAACCTACCGCTTACGAAACAACGCATATATTTAAAATAATTTATTCTTACAAGCTGGCCACGTAATATGAAACAGTGGATATTTTTTACCAAATGTCAGTTAAAGTAAAAATGTCATGTACTTATTTATAACATATTTACAAATACTAAACAACATCGATTATCGACAAGTGTTATAAAATATTGCAATAAATAATATTATTATCTCCAAGGCTTCCGCGGTCTATTTGCGTAGCTATGTATTAACAGCGGTCATACTCAAACAGGGCTACCAATCGGGATTACTGACAAATCCATGTTATATTTTAATATTTTTTAAATATTAAAGATATTTCGTGATACGATAAACCGATAACGACCAATCGTAACTTTTTGTTAAATGAAAAACCCTAAGGAATGTATGCGTACCATTTCATAATCTCTTAAAATTCTAATTTCAAATAGAGAATCAGAATTTATATTTTTTTATAAAAAAATACCGATATTTATAGCTAAGGTCTATTTCAAATAGTTTAGCGCCATGATGTTTTTAGTACGTGACGCATTTATCTTGTAAATGATTTATTATGTTATTTTGTTTATTTAATCGTATTGATTATATAAGCAGTTATTAAAATGATTGTAGTTTTCCTTTATTTTGTGAAAGTTCCGTGGAAAGTTTATTAAGTATAAAGCCGGACTTAGAACAGAGAATATTTACCAGAAGTTCTCAAGACACTTTCAGACCTCACATTCACCTTTGTGTATTTATTACAGTTTTACCTATACGCCGTGACCTATAAATAGATAAGGTTGTAGATCATAATGTCTGGCTTCTAACCGGTGTCGGGTCAATAAAACTCTATCGGAACTTTATGTCATGAATTTGACTTTAAGTTTTGATATTGATTATTATTTCCGGTCTGTCTGTTGTGCTGTATGCACACATATTTTGGGCTCTGTAGGTATACAGAGTCGAGATGGCCCAGTGGTTAGAACGCGTGCATCTTAACCGATGATTGCGGGTTCAAACCCAGGCAAGCACCGCTGATTCATGTGCTTAATTTGTCTTTATAATTCATCTCGTGCTCAGCGGTAAGGAAAACATCGCGAGGAAACCTGCATGTGACAAATTTCATAGAAATTCTGCCACATGTGTATTCCACCAACCTGCATTGGAACAGCGTGGTGGAATATGTCCCAAACCTTCTCCTCAAAGGGAGAGGAGGCCTTTAGCCCAGCAGTGGGAATTTCCAGGCTGTTGTTGTTGTTGTAGGTATAACTTATTTAAGGGAATTGGCTAGCACGACATCCTTATTATGATCATTATTATCAATATCATAGGCATTGTTACGATACTAGTTCTATGCAATATGTTCTCCGGTAAATTAATTAGACATTTGTTGTGTCGATACATCGATTGACGTTCAATTTTGATAGAAACTAATAAAACTCTTTTTTTTTTAAAGTATTTATCGCATTTCAGCCGATAAAAGTTTTTTTGTTTATAAGTGTTTAACAAATAATATCGGTAATTAAATCCTTATATCCTTGCACTAAATGATTGTGACCGTCGCGTCGCCGTGACGCCTGCGCAGTCAGCATTAAAAATATAGTACACGTCCATAAACAACACACTGTTACCATTTATTAATTACTCCAATCTAAAAATAAAGTGTTTTGTACAGATGTGTTTTATGGAATATTTGTGTTTTCTGATATTTTATGTATGTAATAGCGTTGACACTTCTGAATTAATTTAAAAAGATCAATCATTCCTGCCGTTTTTTTTAATTATTTACATGTAGAAAGGATACCATATTTTTTTTTAATTGTGTTTTATTCTTCAGACACTCTATTTTGATTCATTATATAAGTATTAGGTAGATTTGTTATTCTTTCTCTATTTTATTTACACTCATACTCATTCACAGTTACAAAGCTAATCGTAGTGAATAAGATATAATTAATCGTATTTCTTAGTTTTTATCAGCTCAGCTAAGGTACAATTAACTTAACTTTTTTATATCATAAAAAAAGTAAAGTAACAGCCTGTAAATGTCCCACTGCTGGGTTAAGGCCTCCTCTCCAATTGATATCATAATAATTGATACTTAATATTGATTTAATGAAGAATTTAAGAGGAAAAATAGGTAGTATCGTTGGTCATACATAAAACCTATTACCAATTAAAAAAAACTTGATTTGTTCAAGCCTGTCTGTATAGGTACTCAAACATCATATATTATATCGCCTAGCTATTCATAGTATTGTTGTGTTCCGGAATAGAGGGTGAGTGAGCCAGTGTAACTACAAGCACAAGGAACGTAACGTCATAGTTCGCAAGGTTTGTGGATCATTGGTGACGTTAGCAAGGAGAATGTTTGCCTGTGAAATGTCGAATTGGATTCGGTGGTTTATCTGTGAAAGCGCAACAGACAGGCGGGGTTACTTTCTAATTTATAATATTACTATATCATTTATTATTTCTTATCTAAACAGTTTTGTTTTGGCTTGCTGTGACCAACACTGCCTCTAAAAATAACTGATTAGTTATTGTAAACAAGCACATTTTATGTCGATGGTATACAATGTTTCATTTTTAAATTCAGATTATTATGTAAACGTGTTATGGATGCTGTTTTAGATATAATAGATTTGGCCATACAAATTTTTCATCCACCCAACAAATCTTAATTTATTTTCATACTTTTTTTTTCAAATTGATATATGTACTTGTATCATTTATTTTATCTATACTTGATGAATTATCAATTAAAAGACAAAAAAATATAAATTCACTAATCGTTTGCTTCCAATTCACTACACTGAATTTAAGTTGTGTAATGATTACATTCAAAATGAAAATGTCCGGAGTTGGACTAATTTTTCACCACATTTTTTTAATATCGGCTGTGATACTGCTTATAAATGTATCAAACTTACTAATAAATTAAGAACTATTTTAAAAGTACTTCTTGTGTGTAAATGGTAAATGGTGTGTAAATGGCTTCTCTGTAGGTTTGTCGTTTTTTAACGCCATTATCGAGAAAAAAAATTTATCTGAAATTTATTAACACAATAACCGACAATTCTTTTTATCTAAATCAACAAAAAAAACTAATCAAAAATCATGTTTCCTTCGGGAAAGATCTAAGTTGTTATTATGTAACGCATAGTTAATTACATAAACTAAGTTCGAAGATCAGATGAAAGTTTAAGTAGATTTGGTTTTAACGAGTTTAAATACATTTGTTAATAATTATTAGTTTATACTTTACAATTCAATAATTTAATAACATTTAAAATTTTCATCTTTACAGGAGACAACTTTGAGCTACCCGCAGTATTTGAATACAGTTCGGCTACAAATATCGTATGCCAAAGATATTCACGATACATTGGTCGCCGCTGCTCAAAACATCTCGCCCGCTGAGTGACCAGAGAGAAATTAAACACATTCTAGAGTGAAGAATATTTATTGTATAATCTGTATCCATTAAGCCTAATTTACGCTAAATTAATAAAAAACAATTGAATTCATTGGATATTTTTCTGAACAATAATTTTATATATACTCCTAAATAACTTTTATAAGTTGATACACATTTTTTAAATAGCGTCTTAATTATAAAATATAACAAACTATTTATTTATTTACAATAATTATATAAAAATATTTCCACTCTTATTTCTAAAACAGGGCAAATTAAGGCACCAATATAATTTTAATAATTTTTGAGATCATAAATATTCTTATAAATTGAAATTTTATACAATAACATAAGTAACGAACATGACACAATTTATAATCATTATAATAAAAAAACACTACAAGTACACAGATAATAAAATACAATAACATGATTTAATTACATTTTAATTGGAACCGGCCTCATTGAAATATACGAAATAGCCAAATATAATAATGGTTATAATTTAAAATCCTACATGCTAATTTTATCACAAAAATAAAATACTATCAGTCTTTAAAATAGAATCATTTAATTAAATGCCAGTTTTCATATCTTCGCAAGATCAGGAAGTGTGGTGTGACCTGTAATTAATAATATGGTTTTAATAGAGTTAGATATAGAATAAGCGGACTTTTACATAGGGTGAAAATATAAATAATTTGTTTTGAAAACAAAACTAGGTATGTAATTGTCAACATAACATAATTCTATTGGACAGGACACTTAGTGTTGCCATCGCAATTACAATGAAAAAAAAATACATAAGTTATAAATAAAAGAGCAATAGATAGATCGATGGAGGGTTAAATAAAGTATAGAAGTGTGTGTGTGGATTCTATTTCGTGGTTAAGTCTTGTCAATCAATCTATTCAAGATACAACTTACATCATGGGATGATGTAAGTTGTATCCTTTTGCACGACAATAGCATATTTATTTTTATTTATTATTGCAGTTATTGTAGTGAATGTAAGTTTATATAGTTGCAATATTTTTTAATTCCGTTGCTATCATTTATAATTTTGACCAAGAAGTAGAGTAGAAGTTAAATATTTGACTACCACTACTAGTTCTACAATCAATCCGCATTGGACTATTATTTAACTTCAGTAGTGCTTATTCAAGTTATAGTTCTCAAAACATCGTTGTCATATAACTTTAAATGTTTTACTGATTAATTCGGACTAAAAACGATATTTACATTTGGTTATAAATACAATGTTGCTAGCTTCAAATATTCGTTCGTTTAGTACATTATATATAAGTATGTCGTTAGGAGCATCTTGACAGATATGAATCACCTAGTCAGCCCTTGGGGGGCTGTAGATAGAAGAAAGGACATAAATCGCTCTTATCAAGTCCTCGCTCCTCGGCCTGTTGTTTGTGTACGCGACCCGAGATAAAGTTATTATTGTGACATAAATAATTTATTGATGAGTGCCGTGGAATAATACGGGCCCAGGAACTGTGTCCGCGGCGACTAAATAAAGCCAGCTTATACATTTCTAGACGTTTAGTGAAATATTAGAGATAAGTTATCGTCCGTGACCTTCTCTATTTTGATTTAATAAATAGCCTATATTTATAATTCATAATAAGTTTTTTGAAGAGTTCCATTTTTATTTTATTTATATGACAACTTTTATAAAACCTTTAAAGTCAGTTTAGTTTTATTACCATTATAAACTTATTTCCTCGTTTAATTACTATTTACACTAATACTTAGCCGAGAACGATCTCGATATACCTATTCAAAGACAATAAGATTTAGACAAAAACAAATTTACTACATTTACTAATATTACTAAAATTTAAAAGCTTATCGTCAAATTGGATAAAATTGAAGTAAATATGCACATATTTTGTTAAAAGTAATTTTAATATTAGTTAACTAATTAATCTTATAAATTATCATATACCTACATCATAATTACTTATTCTTACACTAAAATTGGTAATCGATGTCACGAAAATCTATTATAGATTTAGCTGTGGGTAGCAATACTTCGCATCGCAACCGAAATGAGATAAAATGTACTTCCTAGCAAGTTTGTTGATAAAGTTCAGTTCATTTAAATTATGCCTAACTACTAGGAATCGTTATATAACGTTATAATAATAGATAAACAATAATTGTTATTTATTGCTAAAATGAATTTTCGAAACGTATTTCGTTATAGTAAACTCAGCATACTTTAGTATAGTTTAGTATAGTACTGCGATTCAGATTTGTAAAAAGAAACATCCTAAAACAACTGTATGACATTGAAATTTCTTATCTCTAATTTCTAAAAGTTGAATGGCCGTTGCATGGAAACATGAAAAAATAATACCATAGAAGTGCTAATATTACAGCGATAGTATAACATTACTTAATAGTTCCGGTTGCTATGTCGATTAAAGTGGGGACAATCACCCTTTGTGATAATGCTAAATGGACAATACATTTTAAATTATCTCCTTGACAACAGGCTGCTTTTTATTAAAAATAGAATCATCAGATTGGTAACATTTGCAGATGTTGCATGAAATTTGGATAAATTTGAAGGTTATATCGACTATATACTAGTGTGATTAAAGTAACAGTCTTATTTCATCTCGAAAGATGAATTATGAACTAAAGTCAAGCCCATAGAAAATCATTCGAGTTTACAAGGAATCAGATCCGCAGTCTTTTAAATCTACGTTCATCATTAAACTATTTCGTCAGTAGTTCTGTTAGATAATAATTAAGGAAGTTTTAGATACAAATGGAAATGGTATGACATAAATAAAAACCTTAATTTTGTCATTAAAATGTATAAGAAAAACTTCCAACAAAAGTTAGAAAGTTTATTATGTATGAAACATATGACTAAACTAATAATTAAGAGATAAACCAGCTAATAGCAGTTAAGATATCGGTGGAGCATAAAATGACGTATACAAATGTACAACATAATAAGCATGTTTTCTTCCTTACCAGTACTAGGCATATTGGTGTGAGCATGTTTTCTTTATACATTGTAAGTTGACCGTTATCAAAACAAACTAATAAATCAAAACTGTACCTATACTTCAATGGGAGGAAGAGTATTATATACGCAAACAGTTTTATACTATAATTTTACTTCGAAAGTTCTGATAGCAATTCGCCAACTTACAACTACCAAGCCATGGTTTTACGAATTATTAATATCACAGATCATTTTGGATCTTATTCAATATCACGCCAATATCTTTTAATTTACCTTTGTAATATTCTGGCTGTACTTTAAATAATACTATCACTGTTTTTTAAATACCTTCTTTGATTTTTTTTTTCAGATAAACAGTTTTTCTAGTAGGTACCTATTTTGATATTATTAGTGAATATATTTCAAATTATGTTATAAGCGATTATCTAGGTGTTTAAATATGTAAGTATTTTATATATAGGTAACATTAAATATAAATGGTCTTGAGCCAACAATGAAAACTTTTAATTGTTACTAAACGATATTCGCCTATCATTTCGCGGTCGTCGCGCCGCGCCCGAGGTTGTTTCCGAACGACGCAACGTTCTATTAGGATGGAACCGTCTCGAAGTTTCGTCGAGTCTTCGAAAGCAAAATCGAATGCTTTAATATTTACGAACTCAATTTATAGACTTGATATTCTTGAGATTGATTTCTTAATTTTAAACTAAACTCATTATACATGTAATGACTGATTTATTAAAATATATTTTTGGGTTATTCTGATTATAATTTGTTCATGTTATAATGTTTATTCTGAGGTTCAAAAAAATGCTATTTTTTGCAAACGATAACTATAGTAGCGACGGAAAAGTTGTATGTATGTATATATGTCGAGAGAGTGTCGAGTATGGATGTAAACATTTATTATCGACTTTTGCAAAGGAAGTCCTTGTTCCTGTTTACTTAATTAGTTTTTTTAATTAAGGCACACATTACTGACCTTGTTATGCATATATTATGTTTGGTTTAAGAGTGCGTTTTTTATGCAAGTAAGAATGCTATGATTTTTGCGCATAAGTACCTATATTTCTTTTAAAATATAATTTTTCATATTTCAAATTCTCGTTATTTTGTATTTATTAATGTTAGGTACGTAGTTATAGTAAGTACTAATCAAGTATCTACTAAAGATGTTATAATGTTAAGCCTTACGATTCCGAATGTATGAATGCTTTAAGTTTAATATGATATTGGATATATAATTCAAGATCATATAAATAAAACATTAAAGTATTCTTTAAAATCAGTGCAGGCTACAATTTTCTAGGTGCTTAATTTGTTTATATTGTCATTATTGTGTATGTAAAATCATCAGAAATTTTGGCCTCATTTTTAATATGAGACAGATTTTCTTGTGATACGTTTCACGGTTAAGGAGCGTGATGGAATATTTTGCGAAGCAGGGAAAGATCTTTGGACATTTTCTTTTAATTTTTACTGAATATAACAGAGGCCATCGAGATGTCAATTTGATCAAATTGAGTGAAGAGACTGTTTTTGTATGTCAGTTGATTTCAATCAACACTTACCATCATTTTCAACCGAAGACTTGCTGTGCGGCGTAAGTTATGTGCAAGAATCCGTCTGCGCTTCGGAACTGGTCATACGCTTGAGCCATCGTCATGCTGTGGCTTACGAGTACTTTGTCGTTAACTAGCAGATATAACGCCTGTTATACAAAAAGAAGAAAGAAGTAGATAAATACATTTAATTAATAAAATTAGACAACAATTGGGCTCTAACAGGAATTATTAAATGTCACCTTTTATATTTAAATGTAATTTTCAAAAACTTCAAATGATGAAATTTGGTACTGTTAACGAAAATATAAATGTAGTTTTGATATGGTTTATAATGATATCAAAGAAATTCCTACATTTTTTTAAGTATACGTAAAAAAAAAAAAAAATTGTCAGTCGTGTATATTTTTTCATCTCAGTTATATTTTCGGTGTAGTATTTATGGAGTAGCCTTTAACAAAAATGTTTCTGTTATAATTATGCACAAATTACACTGAAATAAACAGTCTTTATTTATATCGATCTGTAAAAATGTGTCATTACTCATAAATTGAGCTGGTTTTGTTGCGAATTATTTACGACTTGAATGTCGTATCACAAAACAGTGACCTAAGCTATTAGCAAATTGTTTTGCCCATTGAACTAATTAATTTACTAAAATAAACATACCTGGGAGTCTCTTAATTTCATCTTAGTGCGAATGATGTACAGGAACTGGGACATAGTGAGTTCTTGCGGCACTAGGAACTTGTTCCTGCCTAATACGGGAACCTCTCTTTCTCTGGCGTACCTCTCGACGAATAACTATATACAAGAAATACAAATAAAAATTACATCAAGAGGAAAGGAAATACAAATTTAAAACATGCTCTCTTTACTAATTTTGTTCCTGTGTTTGTAATACAAATATGATATGCTTGTTATTAGATCTAATCAATATTTGTGTCATATAAAAACTTTTTTTTATTGAAATTTAATAATACCATGTTCATTTGTGTTATCTGTTAAACCTTTTATTATCATTAAGGTCAGCTCCTTGTTTTGGTACGGGTTATATTTAGATATTTATCAAAGTGAAAAAAAAACTTTTGTACCATATAATTTTAAAAATAGATTTTATGGATGGATATGACATCGTTGTATTGATAACGTATCTTGTTTTTTTCTATATGATCAAACTTTTTGTCATGTTATTTTTACTTTATTTTGTACATGAATTTTATGGTCCATGCTTATATTATCTTTGACAAATTAGTAGTAAATGTATGATAATTGTATGAATATTCAATGGCAACTTCAAAGTTTGACTCACCGGAATTTTATTCGGAAATCTGTCCCTTATTACTTGGACTTCCTTGTTAGATCCCGTCATATCTGTGAAAAACAATAACGATTAAGAAACATGTTTTTTTTTAAGATGTAGTTTTATGATAATTATTTTGCAAGTCTGTAAAGCCAACTCCTAAAATATATTTATGGCTAAATATAATGTAATTATTTTCTTTAAAAAGGGTCTTTATAAAAGGTAGTGAATACCTACATAATTTTATATACTATTATACATATTATAAACGTTAAAACTAGTAGCACGCATTTTCGCATGATGCGAGTACAAATACAATAAATTATTATGTTAACTATTAGTTTTGAAGCTGTGGTGAAAATTTTATATTAATTACTAACAATTTTAGAATAATTTAAGTACCTAAATAACGTAAGTACCTATACAAATATTCTGTTTATAAACTATATACAAAATATCTATATAGGTACTTAAAGACACAGTTCGCCGTGCGGGTAAATTTTCCATCTGACCGTAAAAGATCACAACTGATCCTACATTTTGGCGCTGAAATTTACACATTTCAAACGCACAACGACACACAACATAATTGGTTGACAATCAGAGATGAAGGTTCTGAAGAGTTTGTTTCTGCATATTTACTTACCATCTTGGTACCCGAAAACTTCCTGAGATGCGTAGGTAACGTAAAGAAAACCATCCTCGTCGCCATACAGCTCGTACGCTTGTGCCATGGTTAAACTCATGCTCAGCATAGATCTGTTGTTGATTATCAGGTACAGAGCCTAGTAATTAAAAAAACTAAATTACTATACAGCTAAAGTTATATTTTTTAGTTTAATTACCCGTACAACAGCCACAAAATTATAAATTGTAAATTTCCCACTGCTGGCCATAACATATTCCACCACGCTGTTCCAATGCGGGTTGGTGGAACACACATGTTCCTCACAATGTTTTCCTTCAACGCCGAGCTCGAGATGAATTATAAACACAAATTAAGCACATGAAAATTATGTGGTGCTTTCCTGGATTTGAACCCGCAACCATGGTTCAAGATGCACTCGTTCTAACATCTGGGCCATTTCGGCTCACAAATACTTACCCGTACACCTCGTAAAATCTATAAAATAAATTTTCATAGATTTTACGATTCACGAGAACAGTAATTTAGAGAAGACAGCGGGAGGTACAAAAGGGACGATTTGTTTTTTTCTACTTCAGCTAACATAATTTTATCTTTCGGAGCTTTTACAGTTTACTACACCGTAAGGATGCATTTTTTTGTCTGATGTGATACTCTGACTTAATGCATGTGAAAGTATGTGTTACACAAGTGCCAAATATGTAGAAAACGGCTGCTTTGTGGTATATTTAAACGCTGAACACTTAAATTATGAACATCTATGATCTACATATATAACACATAAACTTTATAAAGTTATATAATTTCAAGCTTAATTGTCAAGTATTTATTATGTAAATCGATATAGTAGATGTGTAATCCCTACACCAAATATTGATAAGTAATGTTAATTATTTTCTTGTTTAGAACTGTTTGTAATTGATTATTTAATCGTGATTTAGATAAGAGAAATGTTTTTCTCGCGTGCGTCAACTATCATGCGACTTTCAGGTACTAATTATTACTAGTTGTTTATCAAGATCATAACCTTTTGAATCCGTTTAAACATATATCACTTGTAACTATTATTATCTGTGCTTATTCATTGATCAACAATATTAATTAATATACAAAAACAAAACATGCAAACAACTACAACTACAACAACACGATGTCAATATGTGCGATACTAGATAGATTCCTTGGAACGGCGACCTTATACAATTTTTGGCTTTATTTTAGACTAGTAGTTGCCCAAGGCTTCGCTCGCCTTTTAGGGTGTTTGTTGTCATGTGTCAGGTAGAAAATAACCCTATGTCTTTTGTTGGAGTTCAAGTTTGCTTCATACCAAATTTCATCAAATTCGGTTCAGCGGTTTGGTAGTGAAAGAGCGACTCACAGAACTAATTTCACATTAGTGGTGCAAAAAGCTTCATCAAAATTATAACACCTCGCCTCATTGCCTCCACTGGTGACAGGAGGGCTGGTTCGTTTTTAGCCCAGAGGATCGGAATTGCGATTCAACGGGGAAATGCTGCTAGCATTCTTGCCACCATTCCACGCGGTCAAGATTTATACAGTAACTAGTTTTAGTTCATATTTGTATATATATATTTAAGCATTTAGTGTTGTTAATTCTTATGTTAATAAATAAAAGTAATTTTTCATATTTCACATTTATAGTAATAATAGAGATTATACTATTTTATTATTTTTAAATATAATACATAAAAACAAAGTACAACTATTAATATATAATCTAATATTGTAATGGAGGTAGTCGATAAAGTGTCGAATCTACTGTGGGTAATCTCTTAAGTAATCGTATTTGAAAGAACTCAAAATATTTTTATGCTCTCCCACGCATGAGAAAGAGATAGCAATATATTTAAAAGGATAGCAAGTCTTTAAATTCTGGAAAAAACAATCTATTTTTGGACAACATAATGAGCACCAATATAGACTTCTGTCAATTTTTATGACTGGTGACTTTAAACTTGAAATATTTCGTATTTTTTTGTTATTATATTTGTGTGTGTGTAGAAACTGTATATATTAACATGTTAATATGATTTTGAGAAAAACAACCGAGCCTCATTTGCAATTTTTTTGCTGCGATTTCCTTAAAACCTATCGGTACGATAGAATATCTGATGTTCTACCGCTAAACAACAGTACTCAGTATTATTGTGTTCCGGTTTGCAGGGTGAGAGAGCCAGTGTAAGGCTCAATGGACCTAACAACTTAGTTCCCAAGGTTGGTGGTGCATTGGCGATGTAAGAAATGGTTAATATTTCTTACAGGGCCATTGTCTATGAGCGGTGGTGACCACTTACCATTAGGTAGCCCATATGCTCGCTCCACTAACTTATGGCATAAAAAAAATTAATTAAATTTGACTACTCACTTGATTTGGTTTTATTCTTATTCTGTTACGTATAATCACTAGGAATTGAGACATTGTAATGTCTTCCGGTACAAGAAACTTTGTTTTGTCCAACGTTGGTAGATTTCTCTCTTTGTGATATCTTTCTACAATGAGCTAAAACAATGAATAAATAATTATTTATAGATTCTGTAAGACACTTCTCAGAAAATAAGTTATTGTTAGAGATTACTTACCGGTATTTTAGTTGGAAATTTACTTTTGATTGCCATTACTTCTTCTTTTCTGCTGACTGAAAAGAAAGAGTTTGTTAATAATTTAAGAAAACCAAAACACCAATAAATATCAGCTTGTTCCTAGAAAAATCAAAAATAGTTAATAGAATAATATTTTAATTTAAGTAAGATAACTTCGCTCATATACGTACATGATATAATATGTTGCCCATTATTTATTAAATACATAGTACATAATATATTGAATAATGTTAATTTTTTTTAATAAACGTTTTCGTATGATTTTCGTTCTATTATTATACAACGCAATTTTAACCGCGCTTTTCCCTTCGTGCGTTTGCGCACTCTGCGCCCTTAAATTTATGCAAAAAAAATTCAGACGAATTGATAACCTCCTTCTTTTTGAAGTCAGTTGAAAACTTACATCATAGTATGCTCTGTTGCCGCATAAAAGATTAAAGGTTTTGTATTTATAATAAAATAAAGAAGTGAGTAGGGAACTCAATATCAATAATATTAGTGAGGGAGATGAGTGCTGGTCAGTTACTGAAATAGGAATGTTATTCACACTCAAAACTATAATTTAACACCGTACAGCACGCTATATTATGCCTTACAGCATTGATTGCACTCTTTGTTTAAACTGAAAACTTATAAATACGAATATTTATTCTATGATTAATGATACGAGACAAAGTTTTTGTTAATGAATGTTCCTAAGGAAATTGTTATCTTTGTCAAATAGTACCAGATGACCAGCACTTGTCGTATACGATACACAGTTTAATATAATTGAGAGGGCTAGAATCATAGGTACTTATGATCTGTAGAAAAAACATACTTATGTTTAGTTATGTAATAATTTTATTTGTAGCACAACAGTTTCAACTTTCATATAATATGAATATTTTCGATATTTTGTAACATCGACTGTCTAATAAATCTCCTTCTTGTCTCCATGCTACATGACAAAGGCAAAATAATCTGATTGTAAAACCAGGGAACGAATTGGATTGAATAGAATCAGTAATTACTTACTAGTTTCTTTTATATGCGGGCGGCTGATCGCTTTGCAATAGACATGTTGATAAAACGCCTAATACTTATAAATAAATGAAATTAATAACTAAATTTAAATAACACAATTATCAATGTATTGAATTACATTACTATTAACTATAAGTATCAATTTTATCAATTTGAGAATACAGTTTAATTTTGCCGTTGAAGAGTATTTTTTGAAATCCTTCATATTTTTCTATGATTTCCTAGTTATATAACTAATACTTGGGTATATATTTTTATTATTACTTTACTCTTATTATATTCTATGAAAGTTTCCTGACAGACAATGAAAAGAAAATATATGTTTCTATTTTTAAAACAATATATTCTGAATAAAAATGACAAATACGAATAGCCAGAACATTAAATGCTTTCAATATGAATTAACTTACGAGTTACCTGAGCTTTAAAAAACGTAATGGGTGCCAAAGATTTAAAAATCTAAAAGGGACTAGATACTCCTCAAATTTTTAATCTTTATTGAATCAGAACCATAACCGGTTTAGGTACATAGTACACACTAGAAGAGGGAAGCGAGACACACCCGATGCGGCATTATTTAGATGTTTAGAACTCGAAATTATTGACACGGGCCCTGAGTCACGTATCCAAAACACAATCATTTAAAATTAATTAGGCAACTACTACGTAAATTATGATAACGTTACGTGCAAATAGTGAATCCTAGTTTATTCGTATTTGATTATAATAAGTGCAATCAGTATTTTAAGTTCAATGAACTGGCGTTATAATTGCAATTAATTTAATTTATTGCTTTTAAAGAGCTTGAACTTAAGCGACATTCTCATAAATATCTAGTTTAATAATGGAATAAAAAACATATTTCAACCTTTAACTAGAATATGACATATATCGTTAATATTAATTTTACAATAAAATGATGTAACACAAATAAGTAATTTATTTAACGATTTTTTAATAAATGATTTAAAATTAATGATTTATAATTATAGATCTGTTGCTAATTCCATTTTTTCATTATTTTATAAACGTGTCTTTAATTTTATTGTATTAATTTAATACCGATCGTCATAAAACATTAAGTGCAAAGAGTCAATATTCCATTATAATTATATCAAAGCAATACAGTTATCTCTATTAGCTATTAAATATTATTTAACATAAATAATGATTCCTTATCGAATGAACAAACAACCCAATAAAGAGTGTTTATAGTGTCTTAACATCGAGTAAAATAAAAGAATTCCCTAATAAGTAAGTAATTGTAAGTAGAAATATAATTACTTTTTGTGTTATTTCAATTTTAAAGTTAAATATCTGTAGGTCTTAATTTTTTGACTTTTCGCCCATCCAATTAGTGTTAAGGAGTTGTTTGTAGTAGTAGAAGTTTTTTGAGATTGCTCTGAATGCGACTAAAAGCGTCGATAGACATCCATATAAAAGCTCTCGAATGTTCATAGGAGATGGCACTATTATATACAGTAAAAATTTACTAACATGAATATAACGTAAAAAACCAAATAATGCCTTCAATTTTTTTTTTAATAGTCTATTATTTTTTTAATAATTTTTGTTCTAATAAGATTCGTAGCTTTAAAAGTTCCTTTTAAGAGTTTGATTATTTTGAAAATATTAATATAAATTAAACTCACCGAAAGGCTTTTTTGTTTTAAAACACTGTTTCACATTGTGGTTCACATCGTGTTTTATAAGGGTTGTTATAAAATTTAACTCCATTTTCGTAACTATCGCGGGCACAGTGATACGCGTTACTCCAATATCAAAATCAATCGTCCGCTCGCGACGCTGTCTGAAGCTTGACTACGGTAGGCTCGTCGAAAAAATATCGATACATCGATATATCGATATTATTTTTTCAATGTATCGATATTTTTGAGCGATATTTAATGTTTCGATGTATCGAGATATCGATATAAAATTACGAGTATTGAAAAGGTATAAAAATCGATATTTTTTATAATTAAAAAATCCTAAAAAAGAATACTTTTTTTATACTAACATTTTTTAACAAATTACATTTTTTTTGTCTTTGGTCGACTTGATTTACTGCGTTTTAATTTGGTACTTAAGTTGGCTTTTAAGTTGGCAACTCTGTCTGTCAATGTCATTTCGGTGTCAGTGTCTGTGCTTCAACTATCCGTCCGTCTGTTATCCGTATTATAACCTCAACGCGAGCGTATTTCTGCCTGCATTTGAGTTGATTATAGTTCTCAAACAATCTAACTAATTAAATCAATAATTAATTCACGTATGTGAACAAAATAATTCGAGCATTCCAGTCATGTCTAGTGTTGTATGGAACTTTTTCAAAAAAATAGACAGACAAAACGTTTCATGTAATGTGTGTGGGAAAATATATAAAACCAGTGGCAATACGACGAATTTATCTACACATCTTAAAAATAAGCATCACCATGCGTTTTTGCAACTTAAAAATAAAAACTCAAGGTCAAGTGAAGTGAATATTACACCAAGAACAAGAACTAGTTCACCTGTTTCGTCTACTAATTCAACTATTACCAATACTAATAAACCTGCTGAGATAGAAAATAACTTCATGGAATTGTCTGAAATTGCGATTTACGATGATACTGGTGTAAGTATTTTATTTGTGAAAGATCAAACGTAGCTTTAGAATCTAAATATCAATTGTTCATAACCAATAACCAGTCAACTAATGATGTGTAATTACTAAAAGTATCGATATCGATAAATTAAAATTTTGGTGTTTTCACTTAACCTTAATACTATTTATGACGACAAGTGTAATGAAATATATACAAAATATTCAATAATTTTTTTCAGACTGAATCCTCCAAAGATGGTCAGAGTAAAGACTTGTGGAAACAGACTACACTCATAGATATGTTTGAAAGAAGTTCAAGCTATGAAGGTATTTTTTTTTTATATTAGATTACTGTATTGTTTACATTTTAGTTCTATGAGGATGTTCTAATTTTATTATTTTTCTCAATTTAGCAGGGGGTCATAAAACTAGCCAAATAAATCAAGCTTTGATCTACATGATTTGCAAAGACAACATGCCTCTATCTTGTGTAGAAAAATCAGGATTGAAAAGATTTATGAGCGTCATTTGTCCACGCTATAAAATTCCATCACGAACTACTGTAAGCGAACTATAATATTAAATTATTATCTTATCCTTTTTATTTTTAAATGTTATTTTATTATTCATTTCTCATTCCAGATAACTGGCCTCATGGAACAACGATACGCCACTACCAAAGCCATTTTAAAACAAAAATTAAGTGAGATAAATAATATTGCTTTAACAAGTGATATATTAACTCTTACTAACTCGACACGAAGTTTCATCGTAGTGACAGCACATTTTCTTAACACAGCTAATAACTGCACTCCTGAGCATGAGATGGTGACATTGACAGCACGAAGAATGTATCAGGTAAGTAAAGTATAAAATAAATGCATCAAATTATAAAAAATAAAATAAATAGTTAATTATAATAAATTTAATAAAGTGGACTAATATTGGTCTTCTTTCCTGCAGGCGCACACAGCTGATTATATAAAAGAATGCTTTGAAAATATTACCGACGAGTTTACAATAGAAAAGGATTGCATCTTATCAATTACCACTGATGGTGGTGCTAACATGGTTGCTGCAGTGAAGAAATTTTTGGAAGATGGAAAAAGAATTCCTTGCATGGCGCATTTGCTGAATTTAATAGTGGATGGCGCAACAAGAGATAATGCACCAGTTCTTGAAATTGCCAATCGTGTCAAAGCCATTGTTACATATTTTAAACAATCTGTGAACGCAATGGACGATTTGCGAGCAGAACAAGAGGGACAAAAGAAAGAGGGAGAAGTATTAACACTTATACAATCAGTAAGCACAAGGTGGAATTCTTGTCTTGATATGTTGGAAAGATTCAATACATTATCAGCTATTGTGGCTAAGATTTTAGCAACTAGGCGGAATGCACCTGATATGATAACTTCTTCAGAGTTAAGTGTCATACGAGATCTGATAATATTGCTTACCCCATTTAAGCAAGCTACTGAAGAAATTAGCGGCGATCAGTACGTGACTTCTAGTTTGGCGATTCCCATTGCAAACTTACTTCAGAAAGGACTTGAAGAAGTAAAACCTTTCACTGAATTTGGTGTTGCTGTTCAGAAGAGTTTGCTCAACTTAGTTATTGCCAAACTAGAACCACTAGAGCGACATTTACATCTTGCTATAGCAACAATTTTAGACCCTCGCTTTAAGCGTATTCATTTTAATTCAGCACTAGCTGTTTCCACTGCAATAACCGCATTGTCAAAAGAAATACGTTTAGAACATAGACGTAGAGGACAACTTTCGCCTGAACTCAGACCCACAACCACTACCATAATTCCAAATTCAGAAAATTCTTCGCCGTCGTTGTGGTCCGGACATGAAAAAATTATGATAGATATTGCTGCAGCAACCTCCAGTTTACTTTCAACCTGTGATGGTATGCCTAGCGAACTAAAGCAATATCTAGATCAGCCTATAATACCCAGAAAAGAGAATCCTACAAAATTCTGGTTTGATTGTCGTCATTTTACTCCAGTCCTTTCCGACATAGCTCTAAAGTATTTGATATCGCCTGCGTCCTCGGTTTCCTCAGAGAGAGTGGCATCTGCTGTAAATCTCGCAGTACCCAATAACAGAAGTCGGCTTACAGCCGAGCATGTAAATCAAAGAGTTTTTCTTATGTCTGTATCAGATAAATATTGGTTTGATTAATAAATAATTAATATTTTTTATTGTTGTCCTTGATTTAAAAAATTTAAAAATGATGTCTATTGATTAGTATTTATCTAGTAATGTAAGATGATTGAAGTAGATTAGGCCAAATAATTTTTTTTTCCTATCACACCGATATATCGATATATCGATATTTTTAAATAAAAATATCAATATCGATATTGATATATTCAAAAATTATCGATACAATATATATCGATACTTTATTGCATTTCCGACATCCCTAGACTACGGAAAGTAAATAATTACCCATTTGATTTATTTGTGAATTGATATAAAAATTGTAAACAGACACAACTAATCACCTTTATGTTAACCGTTTACACATAACCGGAGCATCTCATTCATATAGCAGGTAGTATTATTTTTTTATGATAGATACTTCTTGACACTTTAAATTCCTTGCCCTTTGTTAATTTATTGGTTACTCCTGTGGACATTAGGTGAAAAAAATATGTGTAACAGGTTTTATAGCTTTTACGTCCATGTTTTGAAACGATTTTGAGTTCCTAATTCAAAAATAAAATCATCATCAATTCATCATCGTCCTAAATCCGTCAACACTATTTGGTATTTGCAAAACCGTTGCAGATTGCTGTACATTGAAAGAACAAGATTTTTATGATAGTTATATATGCATGTTTTTGAGCTTACTTTTACTATTTGTCAATGAATCTATTTTTAACTAACGAGAGCTTGTTTTTTTAAGACATTTCTAGATGCTTCTCACGGAAATTTCAATCATACTTTCTCGAATAAAGAATATACAACAGCTTACTTTTGCAAACGAATTTCTTAATGTTATATTTTTAAATTGGAACATATTAGGGGTGCGCATGACCCTGAATGTATTTATGTCGTAGGGGAACGAGTGTTAGCTGCAATAAAGACATAAATAGTTCCTTTTTAACCACTTAACTTTTATTTGGCTATCTTTTCAAGGCTAAGATAAAGTTATCCAATAAATGATTCCTACTATACCTATTATTACTATTTATACTATAGGACCAACTAACTTACCTACAGCAAAAAAATACCCAGGTTATCTCCACTTATATCGATCATACTATAAATTAATGTGTAAATCTGTCTGTCGTATCCTCCCATACTGATAATTTTGTATTTAGTGTTATTCAAACCTAAACATCATAATTATGTCTAAGCTTGTTTGTAATTACTTGTACTTTAATACCGCGCTTGAGCGTACATTGTTTGTCAAATCGATTATGATCAGGGTTGTCGTATAAATAGAATATTAAAATTTCATATGGTATCATATCAACCTTAAATAGTTATATAATGAGTTCAAATAGGAAGCGAATATATCTGTAATCGCAAGAAAGGAAAGATTCATAATTGATCGAAACACAGTGAATTTTTCTCAAAATACCTTTGCAATATTGACATTACATGCAAGTCCCACAGATGTTATTGATATGTGGTGATGGTGATGGTATACGATGATTCGTATACCATCACCATCACCACATATCACTATCTACTACTATTACTATGTTGTTATGTTTATATGTTGCAAACTTTCGTAATGTAAGGCTGGAAGTTGGTAAAAATATAAGTACAAAATATGTTATAAACCAAAATAATAGCATCTTACATTGCGCTAAGAACTCTTCATATTTTGAGAATATTAGAAGCTGCTGGTGCTACTGAAATTAACACAAATTTAGCACATAAAAATATGTGCTAACGTATTGCCATTACGGCCTTTTAAAACTAGGTATATTTTATGGACACCGAATATTATTGTTTGTCGACGTAAATTTAAAGAAAGTTTCTACAATTCTACAGCGCAGGGGTCTCCACTCAAAGGAACTTTGTCCTGAGTAATTTGCATGACAAAGGGGCATTACAAAGACTGGTTCAGCGCCTAGAACCACATCGCTCCCAAATTGTTATTTATTTTTTAAAATGTACCCCTATTGATTTTAAATTAGAAAAAGCTTTGTAATTATCATGTTTTTTTTTCTATTGTTATTCATGCATGCATATCGTATGGTTTTATTCACATGTCCATATTTTTTTGTGTAGATAATTAAGTTCTTCAATTAATACCTAATCTGGAACGGATTTCGTCTTTGTGAGTATTAAAAATACGCCAATACAATACGATATTTGTCTCGTTCTTTCCTACCAAATCGAGAAAGAGACACGCAATTTAGTAATCGAAGTTTCGAGGCCAGACCCGCTTTATATTTGAATTATATAATAACTTAAAAAAAGTGCACTCTGTTAAAAACCGCGACACGTTGACTAGACGGCTCTCGTTTATATGAATAACAATGAATTAATCATAGCGCTTTAAAGCTGTCCCAATTTCTTAACTATTGTGGTTGCTCAAAACTATTAAAAAAGAAACTTCCAGAAGGAGACTGAAACAAGAAAGAACCCACAGAATACCAAAATCAAGGTACGAGGCGTATTCTTTTTTTTTTATTATTATTCTTTATTGCACAAATAAAACATGTACAAAGGGCGGACTTAACGCTATAACAGCATTTTCTGCCAACCAACCCAGAATAGTGTAGGAGAGTAGTCAGTAGGGTGTGCACAGAGGTTAAAGAAATTTTCTTCTTAATCTTTTCCTCTTTTGTCTCATCCAAACGCGTAACACATTGTTTAATATGCAAGTTAATTGGCTTTTTATTATATATTCATTTAAAAGTACTGCTGGTAAACAATTCATCATTCATAATGGATTTTAATTCATTTCACACTTTTTAATCTGTATCACCTACTATGTTCAACCAACGAACGACGTGTCCGAAAAGTTTTTAACCTTATATCGGAAACTTTATCGAGACCTTATGACCGCGTTGTAAGCGAATGCTATTAATACGTTTGTAATTATCATGTGCCATGTTAAATATTTTTTATACGAGAGATAAATAGGAAAACAAAATGAGAATTTAAAGAAAATTACCGCAATGTATTTTCTCTTTTTGATTATATACATGAATAAAATTAAATAATAATTAAGTAAATTTGGTACTTATCTTATGTATAGTTGGTATAGACTTGGAAACAAAGGGATCTTTCTACGAAGATGTATAGACTGTCACTACTTCCTTTTGCAATAAAATTGCATTCGTGACACGCACTAACGTAGGTAAAGCACAGTAGTAATTTTTGATATACTAAATCCATAAATATTTTTAGATGTTTCTCGTAAAATAATTAATATTTATATTAGAGACGAAACTGATTGGTTTTTTAACACCAAAACCAAAACCCGGACATAGAATCAAGGAAGTTTACACAAGGAGTTTCTAATACAAAGTAGTTAAGTGAGAATTAAAAAAATAGCGAAAGCTCTATAGCTTAATCAAATAATAAGGTAATAGTATGACCCTGATCAAAGTATTTTCTTGGAGATGACAGCAACAGTCTCCAACAAAAAGTACCACAACACAATCATAAGGTATATTCACTGTGGTCGTGATTTTGGTTTCGCTACAGGTTGGACAAGCAAATGTGGCATCAGGGACAACGGTGCTATAATTTCTTTTATTGCCAATACCCCACTCCTTGGGAAATAAGATGTTATCTTCCTTCTGCTTGTAATTAGGTACATTGGCTCACTCACCCTTCAAAGCGGAACACAACAATATTGTTAACGAAATTGAACAAAAGAGATCCAACGACAAAAAATTTAAATCTTGCATCGGATATGTAACTACTTACATGAGTGAGGGAAGGTATAAGTACTAAATATCTTTCTTATACTCATGATAACATTTAAGAAATTTAAATTTCATGGTGATGGTTATGTATTTAAGGCACTAATATATATGATGCTGTAGCCATCACTATTTTCGCCACGAATCTTTAGAAACTAGGAGTTATATCCTAACTGGTTCACTGACCCTACAAACTGAAGCATAACATTGATAATATGGTATAATTATAATACCGTGCATAGATTAGCCATAGGCGTTTTCATAAATCAAATTATTAGTTAAATTAGTAAGTTAATGTTTATTTTAGGAATTAACAACATTAAATGCTTAAATATATATATACAAATATGAACTAAAACTAGTTACTGTATAAATCTTGACCGCGTTAAATGGTGGCAAGAATGCTAGCAGCATTTCCCCGTTGAATCGCAATTCCGATCCTCTGGGCAAAAAACGAACCAGCCCTCCTGTTTGATGAAGCTTTTTGCACCACTACTCCAAGGGCCAAGCGTTTCGACAGCAAATGGAACAAAAAAAGTAATTAGATATAATACACGAATATTTAGTTATTTTTTTGGCTTCAGCTTTTTCCGCAGCGGCACCGGCTCTTAACATTTTTTCTCGGATATGAGATGGGGCCAACGTGTCAACACATGTAGCGTCCCACACAAGGGCCCGACCTCGTTCCCAGGGAACCAATGTTAATCCATCAAGTCTCTTACCATCATCACGACTAATTCCACGAGGCTCAATAAGAGCAGGAACGTCGATGTTGGCAAGAGCCCTTTTTATTATGTCATTAATAGAACCGTGGCGGAAAAGCCTACCTGAACTCCTTGGGCAAGAGATACCATGTAAACCGAAAGAGTCTACCTCCTTTCCACGCGGGCATCTGTGTTCAGAACACAGAGGTGTTTCCAGTCGGAGACCAATCGATATGTGAAAACATTCATTATCTAGAAGTGTACCAAGATTTTTAGAGGGTAATGAATTCAACCAGTGACTAGACAGACTAGACTATAAATTTAGATTTTTTTCTAAAGCTTTTTTAAGGGTGGCATCGATTTGATTGGTAAGACTAGGATATTTCCAGATTGGGCTCGCACGTAGAATGTACATTAATTTTGGAACAAAAAGGCAATATTTTAAGATTGTATAAGCTATATGAGAATTTAAAATGCCCAGTCTGTCAAAATTGTCCGAAAATATTTTAATTTTATCGTTAAGAATAGGCTCTATGCCCTCATCAAATAGTAGTGCACCAAGGAGGCAAAGTGTATCTTTATGAAGAATTTTAATGTTTTATTAAATTTATCTATTGCCAAACTAATATTTTTGTGAGTTAAATTGTCCGTAAAAAAATTTCACATTTTGAAAAATTCAATTTAAGACCAATTTTATCAAATTGGTCTTTAATTTTAATTAAATCTTCAATAACGTCATCTACTTTACCTCCTATAGTTCCATCATCTAGATACCAAACGTTTAATTTAGATTTTAAATTCGAAATGCAGCTATGAATACCTAAGCTAAAAAGAGCAGGACCCAATGGATCTCCTTGCTGAACGCCTACATTAGAATGAATAAATATATAGTTAATGTTACTAAGAATAATAGTTGCTATTTACGAGTACATAAAAATAAACCCGGCTAAATCTTTCTCGTAGATCTGAAAAAAAGATGAATAATTACATTTATTAGATGATGATGGGGATAGGTTAGCATTTAAAAATTGAAAGTTATCATATACAAATATGAATGGTCTGATGTTAGCGATAATCAATCAAGATTTTTAATCGATATTAAAAATCTTCAGCATCAGAAGAATCAAGTGGTTCATCTATACTAATATTACAGATACCCAATAACCGAATTTGATGAAATTTGCAAGGAAGGACATAGGCTACTTTTTTTGCCTAACAACAACCAACCCTTAAAATTCAAGTAAAGTTGCGGGCAACAACTAGTAAACTATACATGAGATGGGTCATAGAGATCTTTTCATCAGAATGGGATTTATATAGTTTCTGAGAAATATTAATCATATCTTATATCGTCAATGCAATAAACTACCAATTAAATACAATCTGTTGATGGCCTAAAGTGTTATATTCTAACTTCTAAGTGACTGCTTATAGACCAGGGGATGGTGACACAAAATATTAGGTCATTTGTACCAGTATGGCGGTTCTTCAGGGCCTAATTTTGTAGAGGCAAAAAGGAAAATGATGTTCATAGCGCTCGCACCAGCGGCACAATCGCGTGGGCGATAATTGAACGCGCCGGATAACTAACGAGTGTCGAACGATTTGTTCAACAAAAATGCTTGCATTTTACTCATACTTCTCGGGTGTAACTTACAGCCCGCCACCTATACCGACTCGTCGACGATTAGCTGTGCAAAAATTAGCCTGGTACAAATGGTTGAATTGTTTTATTTAAATTAATGTATTCACGACAATTTTAGAGATTTGTATTTTTTTAATTTGATTTGTATATATAATGTCGTAAATAAACGCATTTTATTCAGCTGACTGTACCTGCGATAGATAAAAATAATTTATATATATCTATACAAAAAAGTCTACGATTGTATGTCTACCTCTTAAATATAAATCACAATAACCTTAATTTATCTTTCACTTTTTACGCAAAATAGTGGCTTATTTACAAAGCGATTTTAAGCGATTATCCTATTAAGTACCTTAAATACATTGGTCATTTAATATAGACTATTGTAGACCGCATATAATTTAAATGATTCTTATAGAATATATTTCATATTTCACATTTTATATGCAGGGTACAGCGGTGTAAAAAAAGCTGTGAAGGTTGTGTATAACGACATTCTGTAGTACGTTTAGTACAATATTGTACCCAGGCGAAGACGGCGCGGGTCGCTATTTTTATTACATAACATTTATTTAATTGCTTATATTTTCGATCTCATTTTAAATATACTAAATATTTTATTATGTAATTTGCTTATAATGATATAACGTAGAATTGTATTTTTAAACAAAATATCGATAATATTAATTAATATTTGTTGTGTTCCTAATTCTTTTCTATGTGTCTGTTATGCTAGAGAATGAATATATGTTGTTTTTAAATTTTCGAGGACAAAACTTGTACTATCTCATATATCTTGTATTTATACATTATATAGCTTTGCATCAACAACAATTTATTTATTTAAATGGTCATTCTAACCTTGATGTTATAATTTAATAAAATGAATGACTCCTATGTTTTTACATAATTTCTACTGTTTCACGCTGAACAATCATGATAACTTTATAATTAAATCAGCAGTTTCGATCATGTATAACGTCATTATGTAATACAGTTTTGTATACTGGCAACCTGCAATTGACTTTGATAGTTATGTGTAAAAAGTCATAAATGACATTTAGTGTGTAAAATCTAGAGCATTTGGAAAATGCGAAATTAGGAACAGAATTTCAAAATTGTCTTAATTTTTATCACTATAAATGAAAGATTTCTAAGTTTTTTAAAGTTTAAATCTAAATGTCTATTGGATTAAGTACCTATTGGTGATTCTATTTTATTTTTATATAATCATTATTAGATTATATCTGCATAAAAGATGGACTTTAGAATCGATAATGAAATTCTTACGAATTTTTGAATTTAGTCCAATATTGTATTGATCAAACTGAGTGACATGGTTTTGTGATTCGTTTAGAAGTGGTGCCTTTGATTAAAAATCAATAAGCATGCTTTTTACACCAATTTACATTGCAATGACTTTTATTAAAACTTGGCGTATCCGTTCGTTTCGAGCTCGACTTTTAGAATTTCTAAACGGTAATACGAGTGTTGCATTTTGCAAAGTGCCCGAAAATGCAGCAGGTACGTAATATCCAATGATTTATTTAGTAAACACATATAATACATAATATTTTTTTTCAATTTCGATTTGATTTCGAAGTCATGAAAAAATTTACCTACCACAGTAACTTTTTCAGACATAATAATAATATGTTATATATATATTCTAAATATTTCAGAAACACCTACTCTTAGTTCGAAACTCTGTACAAATCCCAAAAACGCATATTTATGTGATCTTCTGGACTACACTAATGCTTCAAGGATATGTAGTATGAAACCAACTCAGTGTATAGAAATCAATGACTGGGTTTCTTGTGCGGGAGGGCTACCTTTAGGGTCGGAGGATGTCACACCGGCATCTGAATTAGATCTTGAATTACTATTTGAGTGTGAAATGGACCCACATGAAGATAGCTCATATCACGACATCATTCGTGTAAGATCATTTTATATACTGTTAAACTGTCACTATTTAGAATAAAATCATTATATGTCATTTTTATTCTTAATTCATATAACACATTTTAATTTTATTTTGTTCCAAATAATCCTATTATGTAATCTATGTAATTGAATCTTCTGCTGACTGTCATCCAAAGTATAATAAACAATTTTTGTTTTAGTTGGAAACAATGGGAAAGCCGATTGCTTGGAAAGCTGGTTCTCATTTGGCAATAGTTTTAAAAACTAACATGGAAAATCTTAGCATGGTTGGTTTTCATTTCGTTGGCGGAGAATTCATAATTGATCACAAATTACCAGTTGTTAGGATACAAAGTATGTATGACTATTTAGTTTATTTTTTAATAAAAACTATATTTACACAAGAAGTTCATTGACTTAATCAGAATACAGAATACCTACAGAATTATTCACAGATCATAATATTAGTGAAAATAAAGGGACATTGTCTATCAATGCAGTCGAAAGGCTTTGTACACGGCTTCTGTTGGTATCTCCAACTTCATCTTCAATTAGCAAAATTAAGTATTCTTGTGTTTGGATTTGAAGGGTGAATGAACCCTGTGTAGGGAACCCTCACCATCAGGTGTTACATTTGGCAGTGTGCCTACTCATTTAAAATAAAAAATGAATTCAATTAAGAGCCAAATCACACTTTGTTTATTCATGATTGATAATACCCTTCATTGATTTTGGCTATCACAGCTATTTCAATAAAGAAGTTATGTCTAAACAAATGTGTTCACTCCAATAACGCCAAAGGCCTACTATTGAACTTGTCTTTAATACATGCACGCACAAGACCTGGGTTAATATACTTTCCAGAGCACAGGAGTGTAAGCTTTCTCATTCGGGGCAAAGAAATAAAACATAATGACTTTATTAGCCTGACCCATACTATCTGCCTAGGATATTAAGATGTGTTTTCTTTGTAACTAATTACTAGATCAATAAGACAGTTGTGTTTATTCAAATGTATGTCATATAGGCATTTAAAAAGTATAAATAGATATTAAATCCAATGTAAACTGAGCTCACGGTCGGTATATAAATGTATTTAAGTTACTTTGGCAACACCATAGTCAAATGACTGTCATTCCAGAAGCTGCATATGTGTACTTGGGTTTAAATTATAAAATAATTAAAGGTTTTTTATGTTTTTATACTAGTAACTCGCCCTGCATTACCAACACTAAATATATTACAGAATTCGTTTCTTTATGATATCCTGTTAGAAACTTCTAAAATTATCAATGTTCTCTAATGTATTGTCATTCATCTCGAATCACTCTTGACTATTAAAAAGACCGCATCAAAATCCGTTGCGTAATTTTAAAGACCTAAGCATACATAGGGACAGACTGCGGTAAACGATTTTATACTATGCAATGATAATTATGTGCATGTACATATGTCTAAAGATATTTCTTATTTTATCAAGTAACAGGAAATGCAGAACATAACGGTAGTTTCCTTAATTTGCTCGAAGGTATTTTGCTCTGAATGTGTAGTTTCCTTAATAGTAAATATGATGTCCAAGGACAGTTTTCATGTGTAGTGTTGCTAAGTTAGACGTAGTTTACTAGTGCACGCTTGTAGGGTATAAACCATCCTGCTATCATATGTTACACTGTCAAGCAGCAGTGCTTTGTGTTGCTGTATTCCTGTTTAAAGGGTGAGTGAGCCAGTGAAAAACGAAGGTCATAACAACTTAGTTTCCTAGGTTAGTTGTGTATCGGAGATATAAGAAAATGTTAGTGTCTTACGACGACGATGTCTATGGGCGGTGACCACTATTAGAGGGCCCATTGGCGCGTCCGCCACCTATGTATTTCATAAATAAATAAATACAAAACAATTATCTTTATTTGAATGATAATCGTATCATGGCTTTGTTCGTACATCTATCCTTTTTATTGATATTGTTGATTTAATATTGTTCACAGTGTACAATATACTTTAGAAGACCTTATTAATTTCCGATTTATATGCAAAATATTTTTCAGCTGTTCAAATATCTGGGGAACCAAACAAAGCTACTGATTTATCGATGAGAGGTCTCCGAAGTGAAATACAACACAGTCTTAAACTGTCCAGGGAAGAATTTCAGTGGCCTATCCACGCAGCTCTCTTACGTAAATTATCCAAGGTCGTCGACATCAAATCTGATAGAAGGAGTATCGTGGAAATGAACGGGGGGAGTGACAAAGTCTATGATACACCAGTCGGAAGACGAAATGTTACTTTGACTGATGTTAGTACAATAACCACGAAATCTTTATCAGACGAAGACATAAAAGAACCGGAAACTTCTAAAGTCCTTCTTCAACCAGAAGTTAAAGTACCTGAAAAATCGCCGGATACGATATCAGAGAAACTCATAGATAAACCACAAAAGTCACCCGAGAAAAAACTCGGTGCATCCCCTGAAAAGATATTAGGGAAGTCACCGGAGAAGAAAAATTTAGCGCCTGAAGAAGTAGTTGTTGAAAATGTCACCGTCGAAATACAACACAACATAACACCAAAGAAGTCTAGTCTGAAATTAGATTTAAAGAAGGGAACTAGTCAGCTTTCATCGTCATTGCTCAACATATCGAGTCAAATCAAATCCATAACAACCCATAAACGAGTAATAAGTACGACCGCACCGAAACGACCTCAGAGTCAAATGGAGACGAGCACTTATATACGAGAAGAGACTCCGAAGAGCTCACCGTCTCAAATGACGCCAAAGTCCACGAAAAGTTCCCGTCCATTAGTGAATACTAAATCACCGAACGTTTTAATTTATTCGGATAGTATAGTGGCTAGAGATAACTTAGAAGCGTCTCTGAAGAAAGTTTTAGATTGCGATAGGTAAGTTTATTGCTCCGTTAATTGTATGGTAATATCATTATAGCGCAGGTGCAATGTCACTCCTATAGCTCTACAATTACTAGCATGAACGAAAAAGTAAGAAGTCTTCACTTCTTACTTTTTCGTTCATGCTTGAATCGACAATTTCATCGCCTTTACTCTTTGCATAAACAACATATTTCAATACTAAATTTGGATGTTTCGCCTATGTTTTCTATTCAAAGGTTACATTATATAATATGTAGTTCATATGTAGATTCTACGCCTACTTAGTCTACGCTTGCTTTTGGTTAGTTGTCAGTTATTAGGCATAAAAAGAAGCCTTTGAGTTAAAGCTTGCCCCATACCAAATTTCATTAAATGTGGTTCAGTGGTTTGCCGTAACAGAATAACTGACAAATTGACAGACAGAAATAGTTACTGGCACATTTATAATATAATGACGACCTCCCTGGTCGAGGGGTGTGTACACCGGTTTTCATGGGTACGCCACTCCTACATCCCGGGTTCGATTCCCGGCCGAGTCGATGTAGATTACCATAAGTTTTCTATGTTGTCTTGGGTCTCGGTGTTTGTGGTACCTTCGTTACTTCTGATTTTCCATAACACAAGTGCTTTAGCTACTTATAGTAGGACACAAATTAGATGTAGCATAGGAAAATGCAATGGAATGAAAATAAAACCGATTACTGCCGATTTACACAACCAATAGAAATAGCTCCCTATCGCGCCATTCGACGCTATTCGTCGCTATAGATTCACGCGTCACAGAAAGAAAATGTATGTAAATCCACGCGTCAAATTGACGAATATATTAGGTCATATGACATTACAAGTTATTACGTTTGTGCAAAGAGCATATTCGGATGAGAAATAAATATTGATAATTTGGGATGGCGTACTCAATTCGGATGTGATCGGTTTTACGAATTTTGCCGATGCGACATCTAAGTTGTGTCGTACTATACATTGGGATCAGAGTAATGTATGTGATGTTGTCTCATATTTTTTATAATAAAAGCGATGTCGTCGCGGTAGATACACGGTGTACAGTGTGTCGCGCGAGGCTCTGTGCGGTGGCGCGTGGCGCGGGCGAGCGGCGCTGGTGGCCGTGGCGGGGTGCGCCGGCCGTGCCGCGCCCCTTCTTCTGGCGCACCTACTAGACGGTGGTCGCCTACTAGCGCTCTGTTCCGACCTCCTACACACGGTGTTGCCACACTACAAGACCGCTGAGGTACGCCTCCTGTCTCCAATATTTCCTCGAAATTTTTTTTAAGTTTCTAAGATCTAAGGTCTGAAGCTAATTCAATGTTTAACTCTTAAATGTGCTAAAATATGCTTTATTTATGAGAAGATTAAGGCGGTGTGAATACTATGTAGCGGATGAAAAAAATCATAAACCAATCCCTTTATCCAAATTATTTTTATTTTAAAACTATAATTGATGTGGTATGTTCAACTACTAAACAAAACGTCTCACACACATTTCAAAACGCAATCCTTATTACTGTGCAATATTGACGATCTTGATCGAGCCTTGATCTGTGACTCACAATTTCAGTATACCGAAGTAGCTTCCAAAAGACAGCGATGAAATCAGTTTAGGTCCCGTTTTGGCTTAAGGCAGTGATTATTTTATATCTAAAATACTTCCATCTATACCTTTGCCAAAATTCTGAATCGAAAAAAATACTGATTATACTAGTGATTCATACATCTTGAGAAAAACTCAAGATGATATCTTACGAAATAGAGAAAAAATGTCTTTAATTTTTCTTTACCATTTCAATATCAGTTTAAGTGCTTCGAAAAATTTGAAAATATGACAAATATCCAAAAAATGCTAAAAAATAGTATTGATATTACGTATTTACAAAGTCGAATCTTCATATTATTTACGATTTAGATTATCTTCATTGCAGATCAGAGAAAATGAAGTGGTTCAGTTCTCATATGATAAGTGGAAGTCGGTCAAGATGAAGCACCACATATTCTGCTATCAAGCTTCGCCCGCTAAGAAACAATTTTCGACTGAAAGCGATAGACAGTAAGAACTTTTGCATTTACTTCACGACTTGTCTCAATATTTTATCTGTGTTTCACGTGTCGATGGTAGCTTTAAAAGTGTTTTCTTTTTTATTGAGATGATTGCCACAGCAGAAAATACTAAATTGGTATCACTGATATTTTTTTTAAATTTTAGTAAAGGAATACTGTTGCGATCATCTTATTGATTATGTGTATTGAAAGCTCAGTTCATAGGATCTGAGGTTGCTATGATCTGAGGTCTGAAGCTAATTCAATGTTTAACTCTTAAATGTGCTAAAATATGCTTTATTTATGAGAAGATTAAGGCGGTGTGAATATTATGTAGCGGATTTGATAAATTATGAAAAAAATCCAAAATAAACCAATTTCTTTATCGTGGAAAAACGGCTTAAGTACTATTTTTATATACCCTTGACTGAGAGACTTGATACATGTTGTGTTTAAAGATGGAACGTGCCATCCTTTATAATGGCTTTAAACTTATCCAAACATCAAAATCTGGAGTCGAACTCATGACCTTAACTAAAAACATGGTTACGCGGTTACTCTTTTAAATATAAATCGATAAATATAAATAACATAGCCGTAATAGAGAAATGTGTGTTTTATTTTAAGCGTTTTAAATGGTTTTCCAGAGCGAGTCAGGACGCTAATATGTGTTGGTACGCAATAAGCTTTTATTATACGTATATAGATAATCACAGCTTCGTATGTAAATATCGCTAGCGTACGACTTTACTTGCTATCGATGTGTAGTGACGTCATGTGCCTCTTTTGTTTTTGTATTTGTGTTCGATATTTGAAATAATTTGTATTAAGAAGAATGAAAAACACGACTGCCTTGAATTTATAGCCAGTGTTACCCGATATGATCACAATACCCATATATTTTGTTCAGGTATTCAAAATTTACGGTGAAATAATCTCACATACATACATACAAGAAACTTGAAAACATTACACTCTTTTTGGGCAGTCGTGTAAAAATGTTATAGGTTATTTAAACTGCTAATTGCTTGTTATGTTATAAAAAAATCGTATTATGCATTTGTATTGATATCTCCGTCGATAAATCTTTGACAGTTGACTTTTCAGTTATAAATTCAAAATAAGCGAATACTAGTAGTAGTTTGGTTTTGTAATGTTACGAAAAAATACTGATTAAGCATGTGTAGAGACATATTAGAACATTAACATTAACAAAACGCTTTTTTACTTAAAAAAATGATCTAACAATGGCTCTATTATATGGGCTGTAATAGTGTATTGCAATTGAATCCTTTTGAAAAACGAAATTTGGGCTTTTGTTAATATAAAGAAATGCATATTCAGGCCATCAAAGTATACGGGCCATCCAGGGCACGAACTCGATATCCAAGTGCTGGCGTCTGAGGAGACGTGGCGTACTCCATCGTTGCTGCAAGCTACGGACCTTACCAATAGTGGAGTCGCGATATTCTCACAGGTAACTTCCGATATATTATATTATTTAGCTATCTTTCTAGGATATTGCACTTTTGGACATAATTAGCCTTTGAAATACGTTATTCTGCGTTCCACAAATCACGAAGGCGATGTTTGCTGACGCAGTCCACACTATAAGTCATTTGCTTTACGGTCACCGATCTTATAAAATACATGACCACGTCATTCCAATATACATACAAACTGTACAAGATTTATGTTTAGTTCTGATGTATCATTGGATAATATACTTTGTGATTTTTATCCTTCAAATATGCTCCAAGTATATTTCGTTCTGTGGAATGTCGAATAGAAATTGGGCTGTTTCCTAAACATCCGAGAGTCAAAATTCCCCATACATCAAGACTTCTACCATTTAAGTAATAACAAATCAACGTTTTTGACCGATTTATATTGATAGCTATTGTAGCGATGGTATATAGCTTTCTCTAATTGCGGCTAAATACATAAGATTATGTATTTAGTAGAAATTGATTTCATATCCATGCGGTGTGTTGTGCAATGCCCATGTTTCATAATACACCAAAGCCATACACAACGGTCGATACATTTCTTCGGTATTCTGTAAAATTTTTCGAACAGAACTGATTTGGTCTACGGAGCTGTAGCCTGTTCGCTAATTTTGATTAAAAAATATTGTCCAATTGTATCTTCAATTCTATATTTAATATTTTTTATTAGTTGATAATTTTACAGCTCGTTGCTGTACCGGAAAGGCAGCCATATCTAGAGGAATAATTCGCTGTAGATATTTATGAAAAAAAAACAGACCTAAGTGTTAGTCGGACTGGGGCACCGTTATAAAAAAAAACAAATGTGGCAAAGGAGCATTCTGATTTTTAGTATTTATTGTTTGTAGTGGCAACAGAAATGTATCAAAATAACAGCTGTCTGCCTATAACTTTTCACGAGATACAGCCTAGTTACAAACAGACAGATAGACGGATGGACAGCGCAGTGTTAGTAATAGAGTCCCGTGTTACTTCCCTTTTTGGTACGGAACCCTAAAACAATTTGTACGAACTTGTAGCTTATTACTGTTAAATTATTTTTAGATTCATCTAGAAGCAGATCCAAGCGACTACCTGGGCGAAGAGGGTATCAAGAGCAACGAAGCTAGGTTAGAAATCCTGCATAAGATCCTAGGGGACATTCTAGGCCTTCACGTCAGAGATACACGAGACCTAACCCAAGTGGAATACACGAAAGGCTATTTCCTAGGAAACCACGTGGTAAGAAAGTTTATATAATAATAAATAATATCATTCTCATCGCCATCTTTGTTTTGTCATGGTAGCAATTGCTGTTATTTGACATTTATAATTTAGTATCACATAAACATGATGATTCAATTCAGAACGCTTTAATTATCATCATATATCACTAGACTATCGTTGTTATTGTGTGTTAGATAATAAATGTCAAAATTAAATAAGTAAAAGAACGTTAGTTGTTATGTGCATACGTTAGAATTGTAATATAAAAGTCTGACATTAATAAAATATGATTTAAGAGCTTTTAGAGACGCCCCCATTTGGTATGTTTTTTCATTATATTATTATGTATGAAAATTCAAAAATACTTCAGAAATTTTTGGTTTACACGAATTCGTATCATACATACAAAGAAACACGTTTACATTTAGCATACTTTAAAAAAATTAAATCAATATAATACAATATACATAAAAAAAGGCACGTATCTGTAGATTTGTATATAAAAAATATAACTGTTTAGGGGAAGTTTGGGATGGCTGATCGTGGTCTAAGTACAGTAATCGTAATTGTAAGCTGAATGTAAACGGGTTGAATTACACAAGTATTGTAGCGATAGTAAATTTATATGTTTTGGAATTCGAGTCTCTAAACAAAGTACATACGTGATGTGTTAGCAACTTCAGATACTGCAATCTTTGTATCAGAAAAGTAATTCAGGGTAATTTGACATTTTTCGTTTCGAATTCGAAATTTTAAACAATTTTATGTTGATATAAAAAAAAGGTAGCAGTGAAGTAGTCTTTAAACATCCGACTCTCGTTGTGGGAAGGTCTTGTTGAGGAAACGTGCAGATTTTCTTACGATGTTTTCCTTTACCGCCAAGCACGAGATGAATTATGAACACAAATAAAGCACATGGAAATTCAATGGATGTTGTCTAGCTTTGAGTCTGTAATTATAAGTTGAGTGAATGTCCTAAGCACTTGGCGGCTTATGTTAAATAAATTTGACACGTTTATATAAAATCGTTTTTGAGTTATGAGGAGGTCAAAAGTGGCTCCAAATGGTTCGTTTAATTTTACACAGGGTTTTGCTCGCCAGTTCTGTTGAACTTGGCTTGACACGCTACCGTGTGTCTATATTGAAATTATCGTGCAGTTGTTAACACTCAGCCATACATATACATTTGCAAACCACAGATAAACCACTAATACTAAACCATGCACCATTACTCGTTGGAAATCACCCTCACTGAAATAATAATATCAAACGTATTTTTCACGTACATCCCTCGATCATAATCACGGCATAAGTCATATAACTATTATTCAAAAATGGAAGTATCGTTATCATAGACAATAGATCACAGACATGCACAGATAGCGAAGTGGGTACATAACGGTGGTGTTTGTTAGGGCGGATGGGCGGCGCGGTCGGGCGGGCCGGGCCACGTGACGGTGTGATGCCCGGTGAGCGACAGCTCGCTACTTGTATCGCTTGCTTTAACGAGATTTTATGAATATTATTTAAAAATAGAAGACAAGCCACTCGTTTGCTTAGACATTAAATTTTTAAAATCAGAACTCATCTAAGGAGGTCTCAATTTGAAAACTTTACCTAGAAAAAAAAATAAAACCGTTTAATTGTTATATTGAGCCCACTTTCTTAATAGTAAAAAGGTTTTATTGAATAATAAATATATTGAAAAACAATATTAATCCATTAAAGTTTTAAGTAGGGCTAAAAAGAAGATCTTTATAAAATTTAATTTAAATTTACTTTTTTTTGTCTTAAATATTCCTAAAATCTCAGTTTGCGTGTGCATATGCTTTGTTGAAAATCAAAGCTTAGAGCACCTAGCATGTTATCTAAATCAAAACTATTTACAGCACTGATTTATATATCTTTGTTTTTTTTTTTCACATGAGAAAATAGAAGTAAGTTTGCAATTGAATAAATTTTAACATAAATAAAATTATTGCTATTTACTATATAACAATAAAATCCGCTATTTAAAAATGTTTCGTTTTGGTAAAGCTTTGCGTGTTGCTTTTAAAAAATTGCTAGAAAAAGGCAAAAATAAAAAAAAAATCTTTAAAAATGTCATTCTCTCTTTAATAGTCTGTGGCATGTATGTATTAAACCGAGGTCTTTTCAATTCTAAATTTATTGTTTAAATTGAAAACAAAAAATCTATTATAACAAAAATTTTAAATCAAATTTCTGGACACTTGGCTTTTCTCGTAATATAAATATGCTTCAATATATTTATCTTATTTAATAACTTATACATTGGCAAATTACGTCTTGGTAATCAATTTTAAAATATAAATGGGTTTGTGTCAATTTCCTCAAATTTGGACATTAAGAAAGCAATTGTTATTTAGTTTTGAATACTAATATGATTGACTACGTATTTCTTTTAGCAAAAAATGTCGCTAGTGGAGAGTTGGTGTCCGGTGGTAGATGGCAAGCGTATTCAGAAACTCGACGACTTGACGATACAGTGGTGCATGAGAGACGAGACGCCCATCCAACCCCCCTCCGAAACCTTCCTCCCTGTTCACATGTACGAATGTCCCGAAAATTTCTCGACCGTCGAATACTTTGATGTAAGTTTGTCTTTTATTATTTCATACTTAAATATAGTATGACACAAATTAGATGTAGCATCGGAAAATGCAATGGAATGAAGATAAAACTGATTACTGCCGATTTACACGACCAATAGAAATAGCTCCCAATCGCACCATTCGACGCTATTCGTCGCTATAGATTCTCGCGTCAGAGAAAGCAAGTGCATGTAAATCGACGTGTCAAATTGACGAATATATTAAGTCATATGATATTACAAGTTATTACGTTTGTGCAAAGATCATACTCGCATGAGAAATAAATTTTGATAATTTGAGATAGCGTACTCAATTCGGATGTGATCGGTTTTACGAATTTTGCCGATGCGACATCTAAGTTGTGTCGTACTATATATCTTTAAACGTTACTTTATTAATAAGGTCCTCTTAAATTTATCAATTCAATTATATGTCATTAAATCCTTTTTTTTCTTTCAATGAAAATGGGCCACTTGATGTGACCACATCACCAACACCGATAGACATTTGCGATGTAATATATTGTAAAAAAATCATTTATCTCCTGTGCGCCCCCAAACTTGGCCTATTACTATGTTCCTGTCGTCGCATTGGCCTACTCGCAAAGAGTATCAGGAGCGTGGTGTTTACGGTGTCGGCTTGCAGAACCATGTGGTCTGTAACAACAATAGACATTTGCGACGTAAGATATTGTCAAAAATCATTTATATTCTGTGCGCCCCTAAACTTGGCCTATTATTATGTCGTCGCACCGGCCCGCTCGCAAAGAGTACCGGGAGCGTGGTGTTTACGGTCGATATTCCTATTACTATGTTCCTGTCATCGCACCGGCCCCCTCGCAAAGAGTAAGTGGTGCTACCGGTCTCGGCTTTCAGAACCTGTCGTCGCGGCACGTGGGGCGCGCCATGTTGTACGCGGACGTGGTGTCGTCGACCTCGGCGTGGGCGCGCGCGGCGCGGGCGCACGGCGCGGGCGCGCTCGCTCGCCGCCAGACGCGCGCGCGCGGCCGCGCCGGCAACCGCTGGATCACGCCGCCCGGACAGGCCGCCGTCTCGCTGCAGGTGACCCCCCCCCCCGAACCCTCCTCAATCCTCATTGTTCCTCTGCTTGAAAGTTTCATCTGCTAAATACTAACGATACAAGTCGATTATTATTGATACTTTTTAACACCCTAGTGCAACAACAACTTTATAAAAATTTAAAATTTACAGGCGTAAATTCCCACTGCTGGGCTAAAGGCCTCCTCTCCCTTTGAGGAGAAGATATGGAACATATTCCACCTCGCTGTTCCAATGCGGGTTGGTGGAATACACATGTGGCAGAATTACTATGAAATTTGTCACATGCAGGTTTCCTCACGATGTTTTCCTTCAACGCTGAGCACGAGATGAATTATAAAGACAAATTAAGCACATGAAACAGCGGTGCTTGCCTGGGTTTGAACCCGCAATCATCGGTTAAGATGCACGCGTTCTAACCACTGGGCCATCTCGACTCTTAACAACCCCCCCTCCCCCCTAGTACACAATTTGAAATATTTTCATTATTAACAATTTCAACAAAATTGTGCCGAATATTCCTCGTCGAAGACCTCAAACCGCAGCTATGTGACCATAGATATGTGGTAAATGAGTAAGTAGATAAAAATAATGATGTGTTGGTCGTCAGGTGTACCGGCAGGTGTCGGACACGCTGCCGCTGACGCAGCACGGCGCGGCGCTGGCGGCCGTGCGCGCGCTGCGCACGCTGCCCGGATACGAGCTGCTGGACATCAGGTCACACACACACACACACACACACACACACACACACACACGCACACACACACACACACACACGCACACGCACGCGCACTCACACACACACACACACACACGCGCGCCCTCACACACACACACACACACACACGCGCGCCCTCACACACACACACACACACACACACACGCGCGCCCTCACACACACACACACACACACACACACACACACACACACACACACACACACGCACACACACACACAAACACACACACACGCACACACACATACACACACACACACACACACACGCCCTCACACACACACACGCGCACACACGCACACACGCACGCGCACACACGCACACGCACTCACACACACACACACACACACACACACACACACACACACACACATACACCACACACACACACACACTGCATGTGAAACAGACACAGCACTGATTATACCAACAAACAACACTTTATATATGATTTAAAGTATCGAATTAATAATAATAATTAACCATTTTCGTTTCTAGAATAAAATGGCCTAACGATATATACTACGGACGTGACGTAAAGATCGGTGGTACCATCACAACAGCCAATTGTATCGGTGAAGATGTTATTATTGAAATAGGTATGTACATTTAAATACATTTAATATACAATATACATAACATATACAAGGCCCATTACACATTCTTTCAGTATTAGTCTGTCTGTCTGTTTGTTTTGGCTAATCTCTGGAACGGCTGGACCGATTTTGACAGCATTTTCACTTGCAGAAAGCTGATGTAATAGTCAGAAATTTAGGCTACTATTACGAAGTCGCGAATACAGTTACTCATTTATTTTAAACATATTGTGCGTTACATTAAAGAAAATAAATGATTTAAAATTTACGTTGATATTGTTTGTAGATTTTAAACATCAATATGTATCGTGTTTTTTTTTATCTTTTTGAAGTATCATGCTTGTCATTCGTGTCGCATATTAAAAAACGCTCGTTAAAATCACGTATTGGCTATAATATTTATAAGGTTTTCAGGTATTATTTACAGGTTTAATTTTCTGCCTTACATTTTAATATTTATTTATCAAATAATTAATACTAGAGCTTCATATGTAATCCAATTCAAAATAATTGATACTTTTAAGAATGCTTCAAAATTCAAAAGCATTTACACATATATAATTATACATACATGTTAGAACATTTAAAAAAAAACAATGATAATAAATCAAATCTTAATTCCAGGCACTGGTGTAAACATATCGAACAGTGTTCCAACAACCTGCGTGAACGATATTATATCGGAGTACAACAAGGCAAACGGGACAACACTAGCGCCGATATCGATAGAGAAGTTCCTTGCTCGATATTGCTCACAGCTAGAGACGATACTGGAAATATTGGACCAAGAAAATGGCACCGAAGCCTTCTTTGAACTGTACTATCAGTATTGGTTACACGAGTAAGTATAATTTATATTCGTGTAATAATAATAAATTAATGTGAATTACACACACATTAATTTATTATTATCAGTTAATAAACCTTAAACTTGTGTGTGTGACCACGAATTGTTTGAAACGTGTTTGTGTTTTTTAAAAGGTATAATAAGTGTTTATTAAACTGCAAACCGGATTTGTAAAAGCAGATAGCACGAATCTGCCAAATATTAATTGCAAAGTTCTTTGCATGTAACCCAGACTTATGTTCATTATTTTGCCAAAAAAGCACCAAATATTAATATCTGTTAGCGTTGAATGAATGCCTGTCGTATTTATGGATATGGACTGTTATTTATATAGGTGTGACGTCACCAAAATGACTGACAGCGTTTTTTGAGGGAATAAAAAGGTTTAAAATTTCGTTTCATTTTTGAGCAAGCAAGTTTATTTTTCCAAAATATATTTTTGTGGCTTTTTATTAGAATAAACAACATATTGAACAACGATTTTATTTACAGTAGAATACCCTATTGTCATGAAATTTGTTTTTATTTAACAGTGGGGAAGAAATAAAAGTGAAGAGCTCTGATGGAAGCAGTCCAGTTCAGGGCACGATAAGCGGCTTGGACTCCGCTGGTTGGTTGCTAGTGAAAACCTCCACCGGGGAGATCAGAGTGGCACCGGATGGCAACACTTTCGACATCATGAGCGGACTTATTGCACCAAAGTTTTAAATTATTTTTAAATAAAAAATTTAATCATTATGGGTTTTATAAGTAGTAAGGTCTTCATTTAAGGAGAATTTAAGTGTAAAATTAACTTATTTGGATAACAATTCGGGTTTATGAAATAATTAAATATATTACTTTTAACTCCAATAGGAGATAAGTTCTTTCTGTTGGCAATACCACGTTTATCAATGAATAAAATAAATAAAAAATGGCTACGTAAAGCAGAGTTTTAATAGATAGAATATTTTGAGGGAATATGTAGGTTATGTTTTCCATTATCTGTTAGTCGGTTGTTGGAAATGTTTGGTAGACATTGGAATACATTTATGCCAAAATGCAGCAACACTTATTGAAAACAATATAATAGGTTTTTTTTATATATGCCGTCTATAATCCTCTATATGTACCATACATTTACACTTTAGAACCTCTTATTTATATTATCTAAGCGAAAGATTCTATTCGATCGATATCGAATTCGAATATAGATCGAATGATTTCAGAATAAAATACATTTTATGCAACGAAATATGTTTGAAGAAAGATCTTGGTTTCAATTGTAATTCCAGTTTCCAAGACCTAAAGTGTTATACTTACACGCTTATATACTAAGAACTGTAATTCTTGAGTTGTTATTTAGAATCCGAGAATCGAGATGGCCCAGTGGTTAGAACGCGTGCATCTTAACCGATGATTGCGGGTTCGAACCCAGGCAAGCACCGCTGATTCATGTGCTTAATTTGTCTTTATAATTCATCTCGTGCTCAGCGGTGAAGGAAAACATCGTGTGGACACCTGCATATGGCAAATTTCATAGAAAGTCTGCCACATGTGTATTCCACCAACCCGCATTGGAAAAGCGTGGTGGAATATGTTCCAAACCTTCTCCTCAAAGGGAGAGGAGGCCTTTAGCCCAGCAGTGGGAATTTATAGGCTGTTGTTGTTGTATTTAGAATCCAAGAAATAGTATGCGGCATTAATAATATGATTATGATCATTTTGGCATAAATTAATCCAATTTTTATATAGATTGTGTACGGAAGAAGCGCACGATACGATTCTAAAATTATACAAAAAAAGACATACGATTACACACTTACACACACATGTATGAAACAAATAGTAGTCAAAAAATACAACATAAAAATTTATATAAAATATTGTCATAATAAATATGAATATTAAAACGTAATGCAAATTATGCATCTAAAAAGTAATGTTCTTGTAACGATGATTGATATAACCAATACTAAACTAGAATGTGTCGTATCTAGTGGGGTTAAGGTAGATAGTTGTGTAGCAAGCGATTTTAGGCGTCATATCATGTAGTATCAGACAGCCGTATCACTGCCAGCGCTCTTATATCGGATTTCGGTAAGTATTGTACGCTAATGTAGTTGATAAAATATTGAAATATATTGCTTTGAATCAATTTTAACAAAGTGTAAACAAACTACGTTTCAAATCCGCATTTTTTAGTTTTTTTTTTTTTTATTAAGATGCTAAATTAATTTGTTTATTATTTATGGTTTGTTTATTTTTTGTACAAATTTGATTCAATCAATCTATTTTTTTTCCTCTTTTCGAACATGCACTAAATGACATTCAACTAAAAAATACGGCCTGCGTTAGATAAGATAAAATGAGTCTTAAATAATAATGCATAACAACTAGATAGGTGTATGTTGCAATACCTTTGCCTTATCAAAATATTTAAAAAAATATGTGTTTATTTCGGCTCAGCTTACTGAGTTGGCTCCTTTTGTCACCCAACATTATACGTGAAAATTAAATTGTCATTATTTGTTTAATTCTGTAATTCTTTTTAAATAATGCTTTATTAGAAATATCAAAACATTTTAAAATATAACCTTAATCCGGCATAACAATGAGTCATGTGCGAAAAGAGGAATACGATTTGATTTCATAATTGTCAATTATAAGCTCTCGTTTGAGTGAGAATCTCGTTAGCGATCGCATATGTATTCTAAGTGTAAGTAGTACAATTACCCTATTCCCGCGAAGATTAAATGTTGATGCTTGTTAAAGTTTAAATAGACAATGTTGCCACTAGTATAAGCGTCTACCTCAGTTATGCTGCTTCCATATTGTACCCAGTTGTCGTTGAAAACATAGACAAATATATGCAGATAATCCTTAGCTCTACATGTTGTAATTTTGTTGATGTTCCTTTGAAGTTATTTATTTATAGTTTATCCCAATTACAAGTGGTTGAATGCGCATCTGAATGTGATTTGTTATTTTGGTGAATTTGAATTTTATCAAAACGGAACTGATATATTTAAGTCAACGAGTTTCTTTTTCCGCAAGATTGTAACAACCAATGATATTCTAATAAACAGATATGTTATACCCATACTAAACAACAGAAAAAAGTGTGCCGCGCCGGGGACCGTTTATCTTACATTTCGTTACAAGTAAAAAGGATAGCTTGATAAAAACAATAAGTAAAAGGGATAACTAGATGTTTGAATCACTCAAAACGTATTACTACATAATTATGATGTATTATAGAGTATTACTGGCATGATTATGATGAAAACGACTTAAGACAAACGTCCCAATTAGGGCGTTTTCTAGTCTTCACTTTTTGCGCGTTAATGACATATCTGTTTACTAGAACATCATTGGTAACAACCAAAAAAATAATGTTAAATTTTTTTTCTTAAAAATATCTTATGTATATCTCGGTGCCTGTATATTTATTTGAATAAATTTAATATTATTAATATTTCGTACGGGATAAAACTTTGTGTCTATATAATTAAAATTAATGAAAATTTATAAATAGATTATCTCTTATGAATGTAGTTATATTGGGTTAAAATTGTTCACTTGAATAATATTTTAATAATTTTATTATAGAAGTAATGCCAGGTTTATATTTTTTATTATTATAAATTGCTTAGTTCGATATAGAAATTGTGATAGTATTTTTGGTGATAATAATTTTATATATAGTAATTTGAATAGTAAATGTTTGTTTTTTTTTTAATATTATAGAAAAACGTTATTTGAAAATATATCTTTAAAATAATTAAACGCTTTGAAAATATTAAAAAAAAAGTAATAAAAAGCCTTTATAGAATTCCGTATAAAAATTTACACAAGACGTTGACAATTAGTATTTTTTTTTACTTGTAACACTTAAGTCTGAAATAAGGTTATTGAATGTTGTTACCGACTATAGATTTCTCTAATAAAATTTACCAGATTTGGTAGTTAAAATAATTGTTATGTATATTTAAAACATAAATTATATTTATGTTAATGAAATATTGTCACGATTGTGCAAACATCCACATAACATGTCTTAATTTATTATTATTTTTATTAAACAATAATTTGTGTTGATTTATGGACAATTCAACCACATTTTTAACAAACAGTAAATATTTAAAATTTTCTGATTAAATATCTGAAATTTCACAATTTACCGCACTCGTTGTAATGTTGTAAATATATAATGTATTTTAAAATACGAATAATAATATATAATTGTTGTTTGTTTTAACTATTTCGATGAATTAATTGTGTTAGGGTAAAATGTGCCTAAAATGTAATTAGTACCACATTACGTGGTTGTGAGTTCGTCGATAAATTCGTATTTTAAAACATAATTCTTAATGTCTCGGTGTGGTTGAATCTATTTAATCTTTTAAAAGATTGTTGATCTTATTGAAAGTTTGATAATGCGAATGTCATTCTCTATTTTTAAGAGCCGTTACTTTATCAACAACCGAGCCACCTTTATTTCTAATATTTGTATGTTTACACGAGCGCACGTTTTTCAGAATATTCACGTGTTATAATGTTAAGAAACCTTGCCGTCGTTTCAGTTATTATAGTCTACTACATAGAAAAAAATATTTGTAATAAATATTAATATTTTTTTATGTTTTTTGCTTTATGACATCGAATTGAAAATAATTATGAAACTATTTAAATCTTTTGTATACATTCAATGCAGTAGATTATAATTAATACATAGTCAAGATACAGTCCAGAAGGTTGGTTTCTGTTTTTAGAAGGTATATGTTATTAGAATCGACTAAGGTAAGTAAGGCAGTGGCAGTCACCCCTACTGCCCAATAAAATTGATTTTGTAAGAGGGACTTGTCACTTTGTTTAGTACCATAAAACAGAAAAACTAACAAACATACTTATATCTAGTCGATTCTACATTTACAATAGTATAATTAATAGTACAGTTAAACAACTTTAACTTTAAAATGACACTTTATAATTGGTCAATATCTAAATAATCTAAATAAACTCTTTGATTTGGGGAAGCACTGAGTTTCTGAATGGTCGCGAAATTTTTAGTGGTTATGTGGATACGTATTATAAATAAACATTTAATACTCATTAATTATTTGTCGTAAAAAATATAGCAAAGCTATTACCAAACCGCATTAAATGTTAAAGTTCATGGTTTTATATTTTAAATTTTCTGCCATTGGAATATACCATACTATTGCAAATCGTGCCGACCTGCTCATATTATAAAACAGTCTTATTTGCGGTGCAACTAGCGTATCCAAACAGCTCTTTCCTGGGACAACGGTTAAAGATGGTGACGTGTTGACGTAACGACTCTTAATATCATATTGTTCTATACTTTTAGTTGTATTCAACTGTTGTTCTCTACAGTGTTTTAAACTTTACTAATAAACTTTCGCTGTTGTCATGTGTTCTTTGTTGATATTGATGGAGTCTAAAACGTTGTATTTCTTGTTAAAATCCACTTTATAAGCGCATGTTCTATAATAAATTTATTTCTGGTCAATAAATGTTTTTTATTTTAACTTTAATATATAATGTTTGATGAACATTATTTTATAACATATGTTGCATTCAATAAAATGTCTAGCAGAAAATGCTGTAGATTAGAATTTTTTTAAACTTATTTAAATTGTTCGGTCTATTTCATTAATCATAGAGTTCCGAGACTCTTCAGAATGATTTAACTGTAGTCTATTAGAACAACAAGAGGATAAAAGCCAAATAAAATGCATTTCGCATTGAATTAGTCTAGAGCTTGAATAGTTTATGATATTCATTACGATATTGCGTTATTGGCACTTTGGAAGACAAATTAAGGACAAAAAATATTACTAGGGCACGCTATAGCAGAGCTTTTAACAAATCACGTGACATAAATAAAACTAAGATTAGTTTATCTTTATTAATTATTTGATTTAAATAGACTAAAATAGATATTTACATCTGAATCACAATATATTTACAACAGCTTTATCTATTTCACAGTAATATTGACAATTTTAGTAGAATCAATGATAATATAATCATTGTATAATGTACAAAGCGTGGAACTAGGACGTATTGACTTTCACATATTTTCTTCTTCAGTCCAAACCAGAGCTAACTATACGTTTAATAAAATTCTGTAAGATGACGATTCAAAGTACATTTTCATTTATTAATTGAGTTGTAGCTATTTTTTTATTTCATAAATATTTCATTCTAATTTTACATGGAAAATAAAACAAAGCTAATGTTCTATTTGTTACGTATTTAATTCAGGTAACTCAACAAGTGTACGCGTCTTGTGTATTTGTTTAGTAGTCATCAGCATTGTCAAATCGGAAGGAATAAGCGGGAACGCCCCGGCTTCCTGTTCCCCGTATAGTGAATATAGCGCCACTCAGCGGCTCGTTTGCGTCCAGTTTTGCCTTCGAAGTTGTCACAAATAATTCGTCAAGGTTCGGTCCGCCCCAGCAAAGAGACGTCGTTCTGGACACCGGTAGCTTGTAGCCGAAAACGATCTTTCGGCTGTCCGGGTCGATGTGTAATACCTGAAATTGAAAGTATGCCAATGATAGTTAGATTTTCTTAAATACTAATGGTTTCTTTCGATGGCGCTCGCGTCGAATAATCTTTTTTACTAATTCCGTAATAATTTTTTAGGAATGTGGGATTTTTGTTGTATATTATTAGTATTTATATTATAAGCCGAACTTATTGCGGGTAGTTGGCGTACCTTCCGACTCGTATAAAAACGACCGCTCGATAGACTGCAGGTCACTTTCTCATCAGTCGTCGGTCGGTAAGAATGTCGGTACTTTCACTGCTTAGCAGTAAGATCGTTATTTTATAATTGTGGTTTTGTGTTTATTTTTGTAACGGTTGTTTGTGATTGCTCAATATTTTGAATTACTGTTAAAAATTAAGATTATTTTTAAATAAATTAGCTATAGGTTGGTTCAAATATTGTATTTTTTTAAAATTATTTTTCATTCTGATTGCTGAAAATATATATTTTAATCGAAATGAAATCTTACCGTGCCGCCGAACATGACTGCGACCCAGAGGTGGCCGCGGCTGTCTATGGTCATACCATCAGGGATCGCGTCTTCGTATCCGTAGTTTGCTATATCGATTATTGTTCTTCTTCCGCCTGCAAATGACAATAGATACGATTATTAATTGAGTCTATATGGCTCAGCGGTTCGAACGCGTACATCTTAACCGATGATTGCGGGTTCAAACCTAGGCAAGCACCACTGATTTTTCATGTGCTCAATGTGTTTTATGATTCATCTCGTACCTACTCGGCAGTGAAGAAAAACATTGTAAGGAAACCTGCACGTGTCAAATTTAATTCTGCCACTTGTCCATTAACCGTAGAATATGCTCCAAACCATCTCTTCAAAGAGAGAGGAGGCCTTAGCCCGAGAGTGGGAAATTAACAGGCTGTTGATAACGATTATTTAAAACAAAATTATCATAAATAAGACTAATTAAATATAATCACGATTATGTTTTTATAGCAATTAATACAAAGACCAAATCTCGATCTAGATAATTTAAAAAGATCACAAGCCATCATTTGTGTCGCGAATTTAATGTTTTTAGACCACAAAGCGTTGTAATCTAGCAACGCTAGCTGATTAATGTTAAAATCCGTGACGTGATTTGAGGTGTTCATTAGTAACTATAATAACCAAAACATTTGATTAATTGATACGAATTTACTGATGACTATTGATATAAATTGATTGATCATTATTGATTGATCTCATCACTCAATTCATATCAAAAAATCAATTTATAATTACTTTTTAAATCTCTTTTATATAACAATACCGAACATCAAGATAATGTGTTAAAAATGAAGTAGTGTATAATACATGCACTTTTCTTAAGATAAGAATAATATTGAAATTCAATTGCTTATCGCTATTATTTGACTTTTAAGGGTACCTTCTTCTACTATATATTTCTCCTTAGGTGAAATAAATCACAATTTGTCACATGGTTATAGTACTTAGTAATTGATCATTTAAAATTATTTTTATATTTATTTATAACATCGGTCGAACAAGACTACACCAAGTATTACTTAATATAATATTTTCATAATTTATATAAGTACTAACAACCCATATCAGAAATTCCTCGTTTAAAAATTTTTATTAATGAATTTGTTGCAACAAAGAATATTTAATACATTATTTTATTTTTAAGTTGATTGATTATTCATTACTGTTAAACAAACAGAAATAATTTTCAATTTATATAAGTACTCGATAAATTATAATAAACGTAGCGTACTAAGAAATTCAATAGAAGTTGTAAAGTTTTATGTGCAATATTTTACGGCAAAAAAAATATTATTATATTTGTTAACTTTAGTAAAACTATACTGTATTCTTACTTATTTCTCCATTAACTGGATCAAAGTCAAATGCTTCAATTTTCTGAGTCGGTGAGTCGATGTAATACATGATAGTGTTGTTGAGAGACCACACGAGTCCATTGGAGATGGATACAGGTCTGAGATGTATCCGCGGCTGGGTGAAAGATTGCTGGCTAATGCTGTAAAACGTGGCCTTGTCTGGGAGCACATCGTCGCCTGATTGAGGACCCTTTGTACCTGACCATTAAAAAAACAATACCATTCATAAAAAACAAATATAATTATGAGTGTCTCATTTTTTCTCATATCTTTCGATAAGGTTGAAAATTAGTAAGTAATGTTATATAACATAATTTAATTATATATATTTGAACAACTCTAGCCATAAGTCAAATCTCACTTGCCCGAGTTTTGTTTGCTGCCTGTAAGAGATCGTTGTTACCGATAAGGCTATCTTTGCATGTAATTAGACTATCTATGCATCCGTGAAACTTGTTAGCACCATTGTAATTGAGTGCAATATTGTTTATCTATCTATCAATATTATATATTCACAGGAGATTAAGAAAAAAATAAATATAATACATAATATTCGTAAAGCAAAAGTTTCCATCACCAGAATGTTTCAAAATCTATATCGAAAGGTTCTTGGCACTCGAGCAAGGCTCCCAATATAAAGCATGGAGGTTAAAAAATTAATTCAGGAAAGCCAATTATATATAGAATAAATAAAAGTGGTCTTCCTCCCTTGTGTACCATAGATTAGATTTATTTACTGTGTTATTTAAACTTTGATTTGCTGTTGGTAACATTATTAACTAGGTCAAAGTTAGTACGAGTAGACGTTTCATTTTTAAATTTTGTTTAATTTATGGTATTATTTTCATTTGAACTGATCTTCAAAGTGTGTCAAAAACACAGGTGTTTTAAAAATCATAAATTGTATTTAAAAATTTCCATTCTTTTTGTAGATATGTTAAGTCGTACAATTACCTGCCCAGAATCTCCCTTCAGAATCTGCTTTTCCCTCATTGATCAGATTCTCTGGAAGACCCTCGTCCACCGTCGTTAGTAACCGGAGGGCGGCGTCACCGGATACCTTCCAGTCTAAGAGGTAGAGGGCGGAGCGCACTGCGACTAACAGACGACTCGACCCCGATACCAGAGACACTACATTAACTTGGCCATATCCTGTGAAAATGGCAAATAAACGACTTTATTTGATGCTTAAAAACCAGCATTACATTACATTTATAGCAATAGACAGATCCTTTTGTATAAACGGAATGATTTTATCGATTAACTGATACGATTTTCGATGTTAAAATTACGCCGTGTTCTACTTATGCCTATAGCTGGAAGACTCTGGGTCTTTTAGCGGAAAAAGCACATTATTTCAATGTTATATTACTTTGGCTCATATGTTAGTTTAATTATTAAGTATCCCTTTGTAGTTACAACTTAAAATATTAAAACGTAGACACATACGATAGAACGTAGATATACAGAACCAAGTTAATTAGAAGCGGAAAAGTTTGCATAAACCCATGCACTCTAAATTATTATATGATTTATAAATATTTAAGTTTGAGTAAATATTTCCTTTATCTACTAATAAATTAAAAATATATATTTTTTAAATAAAGTAAATGTACAAACCAATATGTTTGGTAAAGATTTGCCCAGAAACATAATCTAATCTGTGCACGTTCTGCTGCAGCGCATCTACGAAGTATAGAGATTGTGACTCGACGTCCCACACCGGACTCTCCGCGTGCGTAAATAGTGCAACTCTATCGGTGTCGCCAGATGATACCTTGACCAATCATATATTGATTTTAAATTAAACATTTATAATCAAAACGAGATATACTGATACTTAAATGTACTTTTGAATATTTTATAGAACTACCTATTTCGATGTAGATTTCACAAACAAATCGCTTTTCAAAATGTATGTGCTTACTTTAACCATTTCATCACATTCCATTTTCCAAATTCAATTAATTTAAAAATTAGTACAATATTATAGGACCAGCGATTCTTTCAGTGATTTTACAACAGGATTATAAAAATTTTCTTAAGTTTAACGAATGTTTCTTAAGTGAAAACTAAGTTTTAATGAAAAACACATCATCAGACAGTATCTAAGCCATTATGAATGTAAAATTAATAAATTAAAAAAAAACTGTCACGCTGATTTTCTATACCAGATGTTCAAATGTATATTTTATTTCACTCTGTACTGGTTGAAAAATATTATTATTAAATAAATTATATATAAAAAAAATTCTATTAAAACATTTATTTTAAAAATATTTAATGAAGATTTAGATTTTTAACTTTCACTTCCCTTTTTCTCTTCTTTAAACTTCATCTAAACTAAATAATAGTATATTCATTTATTTTCGAAATTAAAATGGTTTTTAATGTAAAAAAAAACTTACCATAGAAATTTTGTAATGTTGTAAATTTTTTGCTAGAGCGCACCCAAAAAGGCACAAGATAGTTAATGAAAAATTAAGAGACATTTTGTGAAAACACTCCAAGCACGAGTTTATTACACCTGCGATAATTACAAAAAGCCAACAACTGACATTGTTCTCTATTGCAATTAGATTAAAAAAATGTACGTCCACTTCGGTGCAGGTTGTTCAAATGTATGCAAAAAATGAGCATTACGTCTGGACAATGCGTTGTAAAACGGATAAAACGCACAACAATAAAATCAGGGTTCGATGATATATGTATATATAAGTGGACGAATTATAATTATATAACAAATAATTTTGATATTAATACATATATCATATTCATTATTATCATTGTACATTCGATTATTTACCGAAATATTGTTTTATTTTTATTATGAAGTCGTATAAGACCATAATTACCTTTATTATTATTTAAAAGGCTCTCAGATTTCAAGTAAAATAATATATAGGAAGACTTGAATATTCGATAGCAAAAACTATTTTGCTTTGATTTTTTTAATGGAATATTAAAATATTTCGATACTATATGGTACTAATCGAGATTTTTATTAGTAATTTGAAATTGATATTAATCACCTTATATTATAGGCTTATGTTACTAAATTACTTTAATTTTGTTTTCATTTTATATTTTTTTTATTAAAATATAATATTCGAGATATTTACCATCTTCTCGTGAACAAGACAATCGTAGATAATGTCGAAATATCAAGCTTCACCGAATAAAAATAAAAAACATGGTAAATATCCCGAAATGAATAACTTTAGTAATAAAAAAATCATGCTAATTTAAAATCTTATATTTAATATCCGAATATAAAAAACAATATTTCATTTTCAACCCTAAATAAAACACATATTCATATTAATTAGCATTTATTTTATAACATGACGTTACAGGTAATTCCTACGAGCTTACAATTATTTATCTATTTACAGTTTACTCAATGCAAAATGACAAATTAAACTTCAATAACATCCTATATTAATAGTTAATACATTAATCGATATCTGTTCTATGTTAATATAGACAATTCTAAGAATGAATCATAAATACTCTGAGAATTGTCATTTTTTGTCAGAGTAGAAAATTACATGAATAATCCATGGGGAATTTATCGATTTAAATAAAAATGACAAAATATTAACTTTACTTATAATTAGCAATGAAAATGGTATTAAGTATGTGCTTTATTCTTTATCGCAAAAATGCATATAATTATCATCGCTAATCAATTTACAATCACAAAATTATACTGTATTTAACGTTTTTAGAGATTCTATGTATATTTTTTTATTTGTATGAATAAAAGGTTGCAAAAATAAAACACCTCGAAATCGTGTTTAGAGTTTAGTAAGATAATTACTAAGATACGAAACACGAGTTCCTGTCTTTTTTTAATAATAATAATAATACAATACTTAGGTATACTAATTAGCAGTTTATCGCGACTTCAAAACACCATGATTTGTGTGCATTGTCCACGATAATTATACGAATGTAACGCATTATTTAGTATTAGATATTTTTCGTTTTATTATTCATTGTTTTTAATAAAATTTATTCAAAAAAGAAATCATTTTTTCCGTGTAATAAAATTTATTATAACCTTTGTATTGTAAATAAATAATTTAATTGATTTATGATGTAAATACTCGTTTTAATATTTTGATGAGTTATAATTTTTTCAAGACACAATTAATCACGCATTATCAGCGAAATATCAGGATGTCTATCGTATCGGAACTCATCACATTAATTTCTGATTGTAATAATTAGGTTTTATTGATAACGTTTTTCAACAACTGATATTGAATCTTATAGGCAAATTTAAATAATACCAGTGGGGATACATTCGACACAAGACGTCCAACACAAAACGCAAAATCTGACAAATTGAATCCCGCAAATTTATCCTCATCTATAGAAATTTGTAAATTTACAGGACAACGGTAAAAAAATTGGAATACACGAGTAATAATTTAAATGCGCTCCATACATTAACATCATATTTCCCACACCGATATCTAAAATATCCATTCGTCTCCAACGGGCGCTTGGGGCGTTCGGGGCGCTCACAGGGCGGGCGCTCAGGCGTGGTGCGCGGGCGGGGGCTGCGGCGCCTCTGAGGGCGGAGCCTCGGGCGCGCCGGGCGCCGCGCTCGCCGCCACCACCGCGCCCCCCGACTCCGCCTGCAGCCTGCGCACGGAACCACACGTTACTCCCTCGCACATCATTATTAGGAAAGGAGTTCCGATTTGTAACGTTGTTTTACCTTTGAATGGCGTGATTTCTCGCCCGGAATTCGGCCGCCTTCAACTGTTCCAGGTGGAACTGTTGACGTTCCTGTATCAGCTGTTGCCGTTGATACTCGAGACCTAGAAAAAAAATATTGTCAGGATCTACGAAATGTAATCACGGCAGAAACTAAATAGTAGCGAATGACTTAGATCCTGACCCTCTCGCTCTCTCTCCATGGTTGCCTCGAGCTCTTCAAAGTGTCTCAGCTTGATTTCCAGCTTCTTCATCTGCGTTTCTACGAGTAAAGCCACGAGGGACTTTATCTTGCGCTCCTCGACCCCTGCGAGATGTTTCGCCTTCACGGCGGCAGCGGCGAGTGCTGCCGCTGCCGCTGACTGTACCTTGGAGTCTACCGCAGCTGGCGCTTCTGTGATACAAATACATTTTTGTGTCACTTAATTAAAGAAAAATTAATGCTTGCCAATTATCGACATATAGCGATAAAAATATGTGTAATTATTTGTTGACTTAAAACATATATATTTGATATGACAAATTATGGATTTACCTAAAAAATTTGCACCGAAAATTTCAAATCAGCATTTTTAACATAATAAATTACGTTACTAGGAAGTTTAAAAAAATTTAATGCTTGCCAATTATCGACATATAGCGATAAAAATATGTGTAATTATTTGTTGACTTAAAACATATAAATTGGACTTATTTGATATGACAAATTATGGGTTTAAACAAAAAATTTGTACCAAAAATTTCAAATCAGCATTTTTAACATCATAAATAATGTTACTAAGAAGTCAGACGGAATTACATTCAATTTTTCTTTCACAATTACACATTAGTAGTTTACTCGCTTTGCTATCTCTCTCGTTTATACTACACAGTCCTTTAGTCATGACTGTGTAGTATAAACGTCATTGTTGTCATTGTTTATGTATTGATTGCATTGTTGAATCGATTTCGGTTTTCAATTTGAATTTGAAAAAAAAAAAAATTATGCTAAAAATGTAACAAGCAAAGACTTGCTAATAATTTTAATTTTCAGTTCAGCGTAATACTTAATAGTGAATGAGGATCACAACAGCCCAAGTTTACCATTGAATATACATTTATTAATCATCATTGACTATGGTTAGAAAGAAAGTTACTTGTGAGATGATGTCTGACAGAGATGTATGGAAGGAGAAGACATGCTACGCCGACCCCAAATAAAAGTAACAGCCTGTAAATTCCCACTGCTGGGCTAAAGGCCTCCTCTCCCTTTGAGGAGAAGGTTTGGAACATATTCCACCACGCTGTTCCAATGCGGGTTGGTGGAATACACACGTGGCAGAATTTCAATGAAATTTGTCACATGCAGGTTTCCTCACGATGTTTTCCTTCACCGCTGAGCACGAGATGAGAATCAGCGGTGCTTGCCTGGGTTTGAACCCGCAACCATCGGTTAAGATGCGCGTGTTCTAACCACTGGGCCATCTCGACTCTCCGACCCCAAATAAAATTGGGATAAGGGCAGGAGGATGATGAATGATCATCATTGACTATCCCAACCAACCTGGGGGCGGTGTAGCATCATCCTTGGCCTCTTTGGCCTCGTCTGCGGGCGGCGCTTCAGCCGGTTCCTCTTTCACCTTCGCTTCGCCCTCCCCATCAACTTCCATTGCTTCTTGTTTTACCTCTGAGCCTTCTTTCTTCTCTACTGTGGGTGAACAATTTATTTATTTATTTAATAAGTACACTTACAATATACATATTAATTGATGGCTTACACAACATCCAAAAAAAGAAAAACAACTTCTGATATGTACATCGATTACAAGTGTACATAACATTCATAGTGTATCGTGTCAACATATTTGTTTAAAGTTGAAATTAAAACATATTAAACAATTAAAAAAAAAAAATTACCTATGCTATCGTCATATAAATAACAATAATTTATCTCGCAAAAAATCTACAGACATTTATGAGCAAAAAATTATCACCAAGGCTATAAGAATTTATTCTTAGGCAATAGGCTATTTGACAATGCGAAAAATAAATTGTGAATTATTGTAATCTGTGTATATTATGAGCTTAAAAATGGTTATTTACAAACGAAAGTTGAAAAAAATACTTAATTTATTCAAAAATCCATCAATAAAAATGCAAATTTTCAAACGTTCGTCACGTGACACATAACGCTCCTGATTGGTCGGCCTTATGACGAAGTCACTTTCTTGTAAACTTTGCTTTTCTACTATTTGTACCACAGATTAAAATACAGCAAAGTGACGTCACCGACCCCATTGCAGCGCCATATTGTCCAAGTAGCGTTTTTGCGCGCTATTTAAATATCGAATTTTTTAAATGATATTTTTCGGAAAATATGTACTAGAAATAAAAAACAAAACTTTTACTGGGTTTCCTTAACCTCTACTAAATAATATAAAATGGATTTTCAAAACCACTCAAATAGCCTATTAAAGTAAATACACTCAGATTTGAGTTGAAAAAACAGAATAACCTTATTTTTTTTAAACTACATTACTGTTTACACTTTTTAAGTCAAATAGCCTATTCTGATTTTTATCATAATCACTTTTAGGTAACATTTTAAGTTGAATATATTATGTAGCAATAATCAAGGGTTAATCAAGGGTTAATTAAGGGCGGCGGTACCCGCGGGCGCGGCGGGCGCGGTTCCGGCGATGCCGGTGGCGGCGAGCGCGGCGGCGGGCCCGTGCGCGCCGGCGGCTTTCACGTGCGCCTCCATCATGGCCGCCGGGACTTCGTCCTGTGCAATGACATGCATGTTACACAACTGACATATTTGAGCACTTTATATAATAATAAATTTAACTTAGACCCTGATCAGTCAAAATCATCAACCTAATAAGTATTCTATAAAGTAACAATTTATTTAGAATTACTAAAATTTAAATTCCAATGTATTGTACATTGCACACGCTATTCCCATTCGTACATGTTCTGATGTGCTATGATGCGATATAATCATATAAGTATATAAAAAACATAAATGTCCAACAAATTAATGAATTATTCTTTATTGCACACCACAAACAAAAAAAAAGAAAGTAACACAAAATTAATAAAATACAAAAAAAGAATATAAAACAAAGAAGTACATTAAAAGTGTTGTACAACGGGCGGACTTATGGCTTATTAGCCATCTCTTTCAGACATCAAAGAGAGATTTCAAAACCATCGGCGTAGGCGGTGTAGTCATAAACTTACATACAAATATTTACACACTAATACTTATACTTTCTACATATACAAATATTATGTATAAATAATATATATTTCTATCATACACTAATACATACTTAAGATAATAAAATGATATAAAAATACATAAAATAACATAATAAATGTTATATAAAATAAATCAAAAAGTCGTCTAAATTATTGTTTAGGTAACAGTTTTTTAACAGCTCTTTTAAAAGCTGAAATTGATGGAGCCTTTTTTAGTTTACTGGAAGGGCATTCCATATTGTGTTCAGGCATTTTAAGTGTTAGGTTAGGTTAGGTTAGACACTTAGATCTTAAAAACGAATAATCTCCAAGAAATTCAAATTTTTCTTTTAAATACGTAGGAAAACTATAGTCAAATAGCGCACAGTACAGAAGAGAAAGAAGGCGAAGACGTATAGGAAGCCACTTGAGTCTTGAACGATATTCGAAGACATGGTCACATGTTTACCTTAATAGCAGAAAATTCGTCCATAGCAGCTCTAGTGGCCTTGGAAGCGATGCGCGGGTCGACTACGGAAGCCAGGAACGCGACCGTACTCATCACAGGATTGCCGGTCTTGCTGAATGGAATGGGCTGGTAAGCCAACGGACCCAGGACACCACCTGTGACAAAAAATATTATTTAAGTGAGAATAAATTCAACTTTCAAAAACGTTACTGATTTTGTATTTCACTAATTGATTAACAGTTTTAAAATAATTATAGCATCATTTTAGGGTTGTAAATTTGTATACAATCAATTTGAAACAAGTCAATACAGATTTTAACTTTCAAATAGACATATTCATACATACTATACAGATCAGTATATATATCTTATAACTTAATCTTGACGACCTCCACGGTCGAGTGGTGTGTACACCGGTTTTCATGGGTACGCCACTCTGAGGTCCCGGGTTCGATTCCCGGCCGAGTCGATGTAGATTACCATTAGTTTTCTATGTTGTCTTGGGTCTGGGTGTTTGTGGTACCGTCGTTACTTCTGATTTCCATAACACAAGTGCTTCAGCTACTTACATTGGGATCAGAGTAATGTATGTGATGTTGTCTTAAAAAAAACCTATTATTTAAGGTCATATAATTAAAATAACTTACTAGCTGAGGTATCATTCAGATATGGGTCTTCAATGGGCAGTCTCAGGAAATGCAGGATACACTCGTCATGCGTTCTGGAGCCCACGTGCGCCGCCACGCGGTTCCAGTCGTCTCGGTGCAGTTCCAGGGCTTCCAGCAGTAAGAGGGTCTCCTGTTCTGTCCATTCGCGTCCCCGGGCGCCTCCACGATACTGTGATAAATCAAACTTATATGCTAACTGTCTTTATAAGGCAAGTGCAATATGAAATAGCATTAAATAACTTTCATATATACATACAATACGATTACTATATATATTAATAATATGATTGAGCAATCATCGAACTATTCCAAGGATAAAAAAAAAATAATTATGTTGTCTTAAATTTTCGCGATTATTACACATTTAAATAAAACTAGTTATTACGGATTTTAACGTGGGTGACCCACGTGACCACGAACGCTGTAAAGTGCTCGAAACGTCGGGATGTCCAAAATAATTAATATACGCGATTAAAATCCGTAATAACTAGTTTTATTTAAAAAATAATTATTTAATAACAACAACAACAACAACAACAGCCTGTAAATTCCCACTGCTGGGCTAAAGGCCTCCTCTCCCTTTGAGGAGAAGGTTTTTGGAACATATTCCACCACGCTGTTCCAATGCGGGTTGGTGGAATACAATGCTGGTTTCCTCACGATGTTTTCCTTCACCGCAGAGCACGAGATGAATTATAAAGACAAATTAAGCACATGAAACAGCGGTGCTCGCCTGGGTTTGAACCCGCAATCATCGGTTAAAATGCACGCGTTCTAACCACTGGGCCATCTCGACTCGACATATTTAATAAGGTGATTACAAATATATGATGTAAGAATATAATCGTAACAAGTTACTTGGTCGATCTTGAGCCCGGGCGCGGTGCCCAGCTCGATGGTGGGCTCCGCCTTAACGCTGGGCTCGGGCTTGACGGGCGCGCCCGCGTCCGCGCCGTTGGGCAGGCCGGCCTCCACCTTCGGTACCGCTACGTTCTCTGCTGGAATACGCCGCAAAAGTAGTTTATCGATTTATACGAACGGTTCATGACATGACATGGTCCTACATTGAGAGCAAAAGCGTATATAAAACAGTTTAATGGTACATTATAAGTAGTATGCAATATTTCTGCAACTTTTGAAGCTGAAACTTTACAAAATGCAAATTGCAATGAATAAAGAACCTTCTTAATGGTGACAATAACTTGTCGGGTAGCTTCGAGGGTTACGCTATGCAGTATTTGGTAATTTACCAAACATAAATTCCGGTTGATATAATATCAAAAATGTAGAAAATGTATCAAACTAAAGTATAGTTTGATTAGTTTTAGATCATTTTAATATATCTAAAATTGCGGTTTTCATCGAACATTGAAAATAGATACTATCGACTTTATGTTCATACCTGGTCTAGGTTGAGTAGGTCTCGCCTGCAACGGCTGCAAGCCGGACGGTGTGTCGGACAACACGTGGAAGTGTGACGTGGGCGGCGGTCCCATGGCTGTCGGGCGAGACTCCGTCTCCACCTACAATACACGAATTATATTTATAGCTTTCTTGGTGGTAGGGCTTTGTGCAAGCCCGTCTGGGTAGGTACCACCCACTCATCAGTTATTCTACCGCCAAATAACAGTACTCAGTATTGTTGTGTTCCGGTTTGAAGGGTGAGTGAGCCAGTGTAACTACAGGCACAAGGGACATAACATCTTAGTTCCCAAGGTTGGTGGCACATTGACGATGTAAGGAATAGTTAATATTTCTTACAGCGTCATTGTCTATGGGTTATGGTGACCACTTACCATCACGTGGCCCATATGCTCGTCTGCCAACCTATACCATAAAATAAAAAAATAAAAATAGCTTACAATATATGACGTCACATCATAATAACCAATAGGAGACATATGACGTCACATGACAGTGACATGTGTTTGAAAATAGAATCGGGGGGCGTGACCTGGTAGTTGACGAGCCCCCACTGCTCGAGGAAGCCGTGCACGCGCATGATGGCGCACACGTCGCCCGCGAGGTTGCGGCGACACGCCGTGCTCGTGAGGTACTCCGTCGGGTTGAGGCGGTACGTGTCCAGCATGAAGTTCCTGCGGGAGACGAGCGATGTGTGAGACATTGATGGTTGTTTAAAGAAGAAAAATCACTTTACATAATGTTGTCTTAAATATTCGCGATTATTACACATTTAAATAAAACTAGTTATAACGGATTTTAATCGCGTATATTAGTAGTAGACTACCTACCCGGGTAGACTACCTACCCGTGACCACGAACGCTGTAAAGTGCTCGAAACGTCGGGATGTCCAAAATAATTAATATACGCGATTAAAATCCGTTATAACTAGTTTTATTTAAAATCACTTTACAATTTTGCATGCATTACATGAAAGTAGCCTGAAGATCATTTTGACTGTTTTTTTGTCATTGCCCATATTTTACAAAAATGGTGTAATTTTAACATTACTTTGCAATATTTAGAGAAGAATTAATAATACACTGTTAATTTTAAAGTATATTATTAATGTGATTTCATCTAATTTATAAAAAAATACATTTAAGAAACTACCAATTTTTTTTTTTATGGTTAGAGCAACAGTTTATTTATTTAATACTCTTAAAAAAACACAAACCTATACGCCAGATATATCTCGGGAGTCTTCGATTTGTTTTTGTTGTTGAAGAACTCAGGCAGCGCTCTCTTCTCGATGGTGTGTATGGAGTTGTAGTCGAACCACGCCGAGTACGACGGCACTACGATGTGGTGAGTTTGATCCGTCACGTTGTCTTCCAACTCTTCCTTAGTCAACATCTCCTGTCGATTTTGTCGTTTAGTTTTAAATAACTATTTTAAGTTCAAACTGACTACTGCATTTCTATTAGCTTTGAAATAATGTTTAGCTACATATATTTTACTAAGTACGTTAAATTGGCATCAAAACGGTCAATGAATTTACGCATTAGGTAAATTATTTTTAATAACATTAGAAATTTGAAAGTAACCCTGTCTTTCCGTTTGTCGCTATTTAACGACCAAACCGCTGAACCGAATTTGACGAAATTTGGTATCAAGCAAAATTGAACTCCAAGAAAGGATACTCCAACATAGGCTACTTTTTTCCCTAACATATGACCACAAACAACCAACATCCCTGAGTATGAGCCAGCCATGGGCGACTACAAGTATTGCATATATAGACACTGTAGTGACGTCACAAAACAACCAACATCCTAAAACGTAAACAAAGCCATGGGCGACTATTAGTTTTGCATGTACTGTAGTGACGTCACAGCGCGCGTTACCTGCGTGTTGGAGTCGCTGTGCTTGCCCTGCGAGTCGTCGTGCGCGTCCATGGCGGGCGCGGGCGTGGCGGGCGCGTCGGGCGCCGCGCTCGCCTCCGCCGCGCTCGCGGCCGGCGCCGGCGCTGCGGACACACCCGAGAGTCACGCACACACACACACAAAAACAATATCGATTACAAGTGGACTAGTATATTTAAAAAAAAGGCTAATTTCATCTAACGCACACACTCACAACGACAATATCGATTACAAGTGGACTAGTATATTTTAAAAAAAGTCTAATTTCATCTAACATATATAATTATATACAAAACCATGCTTTTGCATATAAAAATTATAAGCGAGGGAATTTTTGATAGTTACTCGAATAATAGAGATTTTGATTAATTTATTATATTTGATAAATGAGTCGAGATGGCCCAGTGGTTAGAACGGTGTTCAAACCCAGGCAAGCACCGCTGTTTCATGTGCTTAATTTGTCTTTATAATTCATCTCGTGCTCAGCGGTGAAGGAAAACATCGTGAGGAAACCTGCATGTGACAAATTTCATAGAAATTCTGCCACATGTGTATTCCACCAACTCGCATTGGAACAGCATGGTGGAATATGTTCCAAGCCTTCTCAAAGGGAGAGGAGGCCTTTAGCCCAGCAGTGGGAATTTACAGGCTGTTGTTGTTGTTGTTGATTAATTATTAACTAACTGTCAGTTGAGCGCTCGCTCTCCGGTGTGGGCGCGACGTCAGTGTTGTCTCTGGACGCGTTGTCCTCTTCCTCATCGCCGTCGTTGTCGCGGCGTTTCGCCACACGACTAAAATTACAATTGAATAAAAACACATATAATTACTAGCATCAATGATTTTCTAATAAACAGATATGTTATATCCATACCATGGGTTTTGTAATAAGAAATGGAAGATTATTTCGAAATCCTAGAACAAAAATTATTTTATTTAATAGCTTGGTCAGGAGTATACTGGAATACGGAAGCGTTGTTTGGAGGCCACATTATGCAACGCACTGCCTAAGACTTGAGAGGATACAGAAACGTTTTCTTTATCATCTAGCTTTCTCGTTAGGTAAAGGGAAAATGCTTTCTTCTTACAAAAAAAGATTGGAATTTTTCAAAATTCTTTCACTAAGTGATCGGAGGGATTTGTTGGATTCAAAATTTCTATATAAAACATTTAACAACAACTATGATAACTCGTTTTTTATATCAAAAATTAAATTGAATGTTCCCATTAGATATCCACGTAAACCAATAACGCCATTAGTAAGACCTTTCCGCAAAACTGTTTTAGGAAGCAATTCACCTGTATCTCGCTTATGTAAAATTTTGAATGAGCACAGTGCTGTTTTAGACCCTTTTGGAGACTCATCAAACAAGTTACACAAAAAAATATTGTCAAAATTGTCAGCTAACTAATTTTTTTTTTTTTTTTTATATTTGTATGTTATTATTTTACTATTATTGTTAATTCTTGTCATTTTTAATTAACCTTGATTTACTAACAATTAATAATTTGTAAGTTTGTCATCTCCAACTGTATCTTTGCAAGTGGTATTCACCTTCATAGGTAATGCATTTAGTTTTAAGTTGTATTAAAATTGTATACCTTTGTACGTGTTGATGTATTTACCACTGGTGAATCTTAAATAAATAAATAAATAAATACTAAACAATAGAAAAAAGTGTGCCGCGCCGGGGACCGTTTATTTTAGTTTATTTTTACATTTCGTTAAAAGTAAAAAGGATAGCTTGATAAAAACAATAATTAAAAGGGATAACTAGATGTTTGACTTAATTATGATGTATTATAACGTATTACTACGTAAAACAACTAAAGGCAAACGTCCCAATTAGGACGTTTTCTAGTCTTCACATTTTGCGCGTTAATAACATATCTGTTTACTACAACATCATTGACTAGCATTAATTCGCGAATAAAGTATATTATTCATATGAAAAACTGTATTTATATTTCGAAATAAAGCTGGTTTTAATATCAAATGGGTCATTCTTGGAATAACTCAATTGTTCGTACCTCTTTCTCTTCCCGTGCTTCTGTGGCGGCGGCGAGGGAGATCGCTTCCTCTTGCCCTTTTTACTTTTCCCCGATGGCTCGGATCCGGGAATCAGATCGTCAACGGACAGCCTCAACTTGTGTACCTGAAATATACATTAATATAAAAATACAAATAAAGGTTTGAGGAATTAAAAGGAGTTCCGTAACATTTTTTTCCGAATGGTTTATTTTAAGAAACATCAAATGGGACCGTTGTTGGAAATATCAAATCAATTTGTTTATTCAATATAGAAACATTATTAATCTCAATACTCAGCGATAATTTTTTGCCAATTTGTAATTATTTACTATTACATCAGTTTTACATATTTATATTTTTTTTATTCTACATATCACAGAGAAAGAAACGAGAGACGATCGTTTCTCCATAATAATATATCGTATACTCACTAATTGCACGTATATAACACATAACGTTTTGCAAACAAGTATTGTTTTACAAAGCTTTTTCACTGGAAGATGCTAACAAAACACATTGAAGATATTATATATAGACAACCTCCGTGGTCGAGTGGTTTGTGCACCTGTTTTCAAGGGTACGCCACTCGGAGGTCCCGGATTCGATTCCCGGCCGAGTCGATATATATAATCATTAGTTTTCTATGTTGTCTTGGTCTGGGTGTTTGTGGTACCTTTATTACTTCTGATTTTCCCTAACCCAAGTGCTTTAGCTACTTACATTGAGATCAGAGTAATGTATGTGATGTTGTCTCATATTTATTATTATTATTCCCATCGTGGTATGCCATCAACCATAAATGTTTTACAAGCAAGTATTTCTAAAAATCTTTTTCACGGGAAGGTAACTAAGAGATATTAAGACGCATCAACTATAACTGGTATCCAATGTATAATGCGCTCTACTATAGATGTACTATGGATTAATATTAATTTAATAATTAATATTAATTTAATAATTGTATTAACTTAAAAATTAACTAACATAACTGTATTTTTTTAAATGTTGAAAAAGAGTAACTACTTAGTTTCTTGCCGGTTCTTCTCGGTAGAATCCACTTTCCGAAGCGGTGGTAGCTTCACTTAATTGTTAAATGACGATTCAAAAGTGCTTGTAAAAGCCCACTTGAATAAAGTATACATTGATTTTGATTTTGATGTGCGAGCGGGTCACCTTCTTCTTGCCGTTGGCGTCGACCTCGTAGTCCTCTTCGTTCATCCACTCGTTGTACTGCGGCAGGTCGAGCGCCCACGTGGCCGCCACGCGCCAGGGCTCCGCGCGACTGCACTCCCAGCTCGCGCTCTCCGGCACCTCCACCTGACACACACAATCGCCAAATGACAATATTTGCCTATCTGACGTCACAACATGGCGGCTCATGTTATAGGTCACGTGATATACGGACAATCGCCTATTCTACTACATTCGAAGAGACTACTTCCAAATGACAATATTTGCCTATCTGACGTCACAACATGGCGGCACATTTTATAGGTCACGTGATATACAGATTAAAATTATGAATTTTAATTTTGTTACTATAAAATATTAATGCGCTTTCGAAACATTTTTTAGTATATTTCTACATATACATATATATTTTAACTTTTATCAAATATCATTCATTTTTTCCATAAAAAATACCTTATTGTCAATATAAGTAGTAGTAGTATAGTAACAGCCTATAAATTTCCCACTGCTGAGGTAAGGCCTCCTCTTATATTATGGAGAGGGTTTGGAACATATTCCACAACGCTGTGGAATGCACATGTGGCAGTTTCGATGAAATTAGACACATGCAGGTTTCCTCGCGATGATTCCTTCATTTAATTTAACAATTTAATATTTATATATCGGCACAAAATATATTGAATTTCCTTTAAAGCAAGTCTCGAGTCGATATCGTTCAATCAATGACGTATAATAAAAGTTTCATGTAACACTTGCCGGTAGGTCAGACTGTGCCCAGGTGTCGTGGCTGTCTGGGAAGTAGTACCAGTGTACGAGAACGCTGTTCCCGCGTCTGAACACTGGTCGAGCGTACTCCTCCTCAAGGGGATCTACCGCGGGGTAAATTATATGCGTTGCATCTTCTTCGTCCTCTGAAAACATAAATTTTCATTAATAAAAAACCCCTTATATTAGTTTCCTCAGATATTATATTAACCGTTAAAAATAACAGTTCATCACAAACTTTAAATATGTACGTATAATGTATATTTTCCAAAAATTAACTTAAAAATGTCTCACCACATATTTCTCCCTGATGATTTACAATGATATCCTTGACTTTGTTAGCTGTTGCTTTGTCTACTTCTGGACGTATGAAGATGCAGGGTGAGCGTATCACTTCAGCTCCCAGGAGAGAAGATTCGATTTCCATCATCATTTGCACGTTCAAGTCTTTACGGGACGGATTCTGCAAATGGAAGAAAGAGGGAGAGGGGAAGAGAAGAGAGGGTGTAGTGTTAGTAGATGATACTATCTCAAAATATTTTAAAAAACAAATTCCATCAGAGACAATTCATAGCTTTTAAAATTTTATCTTTATGAATAGAACACATCCATAAACAATCTTTACAATTATTATACAAATTAAATTTCAAGCAAATAGAGTTTGTAAATTAAAAAAAAAAAGACATGCAACAATGAAAAGTGAGTCACAATCCCAATTCACATAATTAGTGATAGACACAAACTGTTATGAAAACACATGTAACACAAACATTTCGTTTTATTCAAAAACAAATGATTCCACATTTATATCCCAGAGATCCCAAACAGAAAATGGAACATTGCATGAAATGAGCATGTGAAATGAAAGAATATATACAGATTCAGATGTTCAGGATATTGTGACAGATGTTACTAAAGTCCAGATGCTGAGAATTGAATTATTATATTATTATAATCATATCATTATTTATTGACCCTACTATCCAATAATATGATTAAAAATCATTTATGTTAACTGATAATAATCTTTATAGCGTTGCATTAATTCAATTTTAAAATTAACAACATAATACATTACATCAACTCTTGATTTTTGAAGAGATTGAGAATTCGATCAACAAACCAGCATTCAGTCAGGAAGGCTCTAACTGAATGGTATCAGCGGCCGGACTTTAGACCAGAATATATAACTATTATGTGTACCATTTGTATGTATCACTTGTGCTTTCAGACCACTAAGTTACAAAATAAACATGTATCTTATAATTCTTTTAAATTTAACATTCATAGTGCTATAGGAATAATTTCAAGTGAATTTTGTTTTTACTGTATTCTGAAATTTTATACTTTAAAATGTCTTAATTAAGAATTAACAAAAATAGGACTTATTTAAATTTGAATAACTAAACATCATGCTCTTAATATTTAGAAAACTAGTGCTGTTGTAAAATTTCTTTTTATTACAAAAAAATTAACTCATTCGAAAATATAGTAATTTTGTTTACTAGTGTATTGTGTAATGTAATTGTTAATGACTTATAATATCATACCCACAATATCGTGCGATTGGGCAACGACACGCGTCTCGCGATTTAGGCATACATAATAATACTAACATTGAAAAAATACATTGGTAAAGAAGGCATATTATTCAATACAAGATTACAGAGACACTAAAAAAGTGCGGAACTAATATATTACATACATACATACATAATTGTATTTAACTAACATGACTTTGTATTTTTAAATGTTTAAGAACTACTGAGTTTCTTGCAGGTTCTTCTCAGTAGAATCTACTTTCTGAAACGGTGGCTTCACTTAATTTTTGAAAGTATACAAAATTATTAATGAGAAATAAATTAAATAATAATATTGTTCTTTATTTTATTAAGTAGTTAAACAAGCGAATATACCACCTGTTGGTGGGTACCTCAATAAACATTGGCTCTGTTTATTTATTTCCAATTGTGACAACGTGAGATCAAGCATTAAATATATATTAATTAGAATAGGCCAGGGCTCTTTTTAAGGTAATATTTATTTCATTAAAATAATTTAGGTATAGTTATATACATTATGTCACGTGAAATGGCCTATAAATGCATGTAAATCAATAAGGCTAGTAATTTTTTAGGCATTCCACGAATGCCTTATAAAAGCCTAAATTAAAATTGTTCAATACTATCCCTTATTATTTTTTTCTAGCATAGTAAAGAAATAGATGCATACATACTTTTTATTAATTATATATCTTAATTTTCGACACAAAAATCGTGAATCATGAAAATATACTTTTCTGTAGCTTCATATTCACATCCATTTCTTTCACCTATATCGATAGGTACGTTTTCGAAATATATTACGAGAATGTAAATAATTATGAGACTAGATTCAGCTTTCCGTTGTTTTCTTTCTTGTTAAATATAAAAAGACATTGTCAGAGTTTTATAACATACAATACCCGCAATGTATTTTTTCTGTTTAAAATATACATAATGGCTGGACCATTTGTGCTAATTGTATATTTTTATATAATAATCATAATACATCGCGAGATACGTGTCAATAGATGCATTGTTATGCCTTGCGGCGGGGCTGCGGGGCGGGGGCTGCGGTCTGCGGGGGCGGTGAGCGAGGCAGCGTGCGGGTGCATACCTTACCGACCTGGAAGTCGAACTTGCGCCACCGTTGCTCCGACTTGAAGCGGAACATGGTGGCGAGCACCGTGCACAGGGAACCGCCCGGTTTCATGTCCATGAATACTTTCATCTAGAACAATAACAAATTATTATCATTACTTAATTTGTAAATATTAAAGCATTTTCTCCAATCACTTTAATGTAAGCAAAAATCTTTACTTTTTCTTTAAATCTTAACCAAACTATGTTGTTTGCATTTGATAAAATTTTTTTTTTACTTCAGGGTTTCTTTATTGTTTCATTTTATTCAGTATACTTTGGAGCATATGTACTGTCTGCATTTTAGAAAAAAGTTTGTATTTAAAGTGTTGTGGTTGTGGTTGTTCTACCATTATAATACGACTAAAAATATACACCACCAATTACGAAGAGCCTGTATCGCTATTATATACCTTCCCAAATCTGCCAATTGCTTAAAAAACACTTCAAATGTTACAAACCTGCGATTTCTTATGTCAGTATTAAAATATAGGGTTGTTAGTTTTGTAGTAACATTAAAGTGGTAATTAAACATTTTTAAACTTTTATTTTAAGCTAATTTTTATATAAATTATGTATTGACCGGCGAATAAAATTTTTGGATTCTGTATTAAAATAATTTTTTTGTGTTTAAACAGGAAATTATGTTATAATGAATATAGTTGTAATTATAATAATAATATTTTTTTATTAAGAGTGTATCAACCCTAATTATGATGACTCATGATTTGTTTACTAAAATTCCAGATCAAATGTGGCTGGAGTATAGGTACAAGAATTAATAGATAAAAGATGATCTTCTAATATGTTTCTAATACATAAACTTCACATTTTATAAAATAATTGTATAAATCTGTATTATGATTATATATATTTGTTATTCACATGGAATAATAATAATACCAAATTTAAGCAAAGTTTAATTTGTCAATAGTGAAGTTAGATGAGCAAGTCATCGAACAGGTCAGCACTATAATGGTTAATCCATCAACAAAACATAAGGCCAACATAAGATTTGTTTTAAGTCTATTTCTAGCCATTTAGAACCTTTTAAAAGGTTCCTCAAAAAAGGTTGTATATATTCTTCAGTTGTCTTAGATATATAATGAAACACCCTATATCATGTTTGTACCACAAAATTAATTTGTGTGCTAATTATTTAGACCATGTTTTTATTTTTTACTCAATTAGACTATTTTCACCTCATAAAAACTTATTTGTTACACAAAGAGGCAAACGTAACATGTTGAATGATTTATACTCACTGGAAGTCTCATAAACGGAGGATCAGTTGCATTTTTTCCTAGCTTGTTTTCCTGATATTGGATAAGCTGGATGACAAGTTGAGCCAGTCCCTCCTTGGTTGGTGGATCAGTTTGGACATGCTATAAATCATAATTATCGACGTTGTTAGTAAAATTATTAAAAAAAAATACAAAAGTAACAAAAGACACTTTCTTATTTCAATAATCCATTTCAAATATTTCACATTATAAGCCAGATGTAATTGCGAAGCAAGATTATTATTTACATTTATTACTTTCATTTATCTTCTACAAGAAATACTGTGTAATTATCAGTAACATCTCTTATTTACCTTTTTGCAGTTTTTCTGTAACCACACACGAATTTGGTCAAATTGACTCAATGATTCCGCCGACTGAAAGAACTCTATATTTGGGCCCCCATCCTTCTTAGGGCCTAGAGTTGTCATTGTAGTGAATAATTAAATTCACTTTCTTATTTAATCACTAAATACACAAACACTATTCTTACAACTTAAATGTAACCAAATGTAAAAGCCAAGCGTCGCTAGTCGCTACAATACATACACCGACTTTGATTTTGACAACTATGCCACCAGTGTTGCCAGTTGTCACTCATTTGCTTTTATTTTTATTTTCTATCGATGAAGCATTAGTATTGCAATATACTGCTTATGGAAAAGATTGTGTTATTTTTTTAATTCGTGATTTACCTATACGAAAGAGTAATTAATGCTGTAACTATTAAATTTAAATAAAATGAAGTGTAATAGCTCTGACATTAAAACACAGTTCTCACACAGAATGCCAAAGATTTTTTTAGACTTAATTAATTACATTTCTAGAATTATTTAAACTGCTACTTTGGCAAATGGTTCTTTGTAATGCTATTAATTAAATTGATTTATTATAATTTTCCCTAATAACTCTATAAAATTTTCAATATGAAATAATACAAATGTGATTTTATATAATGTATTCTCCAATTATTTACAATGGAGAATTTTCACTAATTTTGATTATTAGCACTCTATAATGTCTGTCAAAAACAAAAAATAATAGTCAATTATTTTCCGAGTTATAAATAAAACAAATTGTTACGCACGACGCGGGCTGCGGTGTCGGTGTGACGTCATTGTACAACACGCTCGGTTCGCCCGCGATTGCGCGCCCGCGCCGTCGAAATTACCTAAATACTTTTAAAAACGTCCAATCACAATACTAGGAAATCATGTGTTGTACCTAAATGTAAAAATACAACTACCTATCCGCCGGAAAAGTTGTTTTTTATAGTTCCAAAAGATGTTAAAATAATTGATAAAAGCTATGAAGCTTATTAGATCGATTACAATAGCTTTTTCATGATATATCTCATCGCAAAGCTCGATACCATCGAACATGTATTTCTCATCTATATCATGCACTACCTGAGGAGGGGAATAAGAAAGGACGACTGGACGACCTACGGTCGACAAAGTAGACGGGGCGATAGAGGCAATTTATTCTTTTCTGAAAGAAAACTCCTACTAATGTCAATTTCTTGTAGCGAGTTAATGAACCAAAAAAATTGAGATTTCGTTCCTGAATCAGAACGGTTGAAATACCATTGCAAGAAAAGTATGGAGACGACATTCTCATAATAGAAAATTAAGGGCGTAATTGCATGGTGTGCTTTCGAAGTACCGGTTTCAAAATACTCTTTGCAAAATGGTACGAAGAAAAAAAAGGATAATCACGAATAAAGATTAAGAGTTATGCGCGAAGGTGCTGCGATAATCAGTGAAAAAGACCAAAAACATGTGACAAAAATGACCACGTGTAAATCAAAATCAAAATAAACTTTATTCAAGTGAGCTTTTACGAGTACTTTTGAATCGTCATTTAACAATTAATTGAGCTACCACCGGTTCGGAAAATAGATTTTAATGGCAAAAAAATATTTTTTCTATCAAAATTCGTGTTTTTTTTAATCGAAATCTCGATAACGATGAGCGATACATGAAATGAATAGGGCCTTAATTGTAGATTGTACAAAAAGCAAAAAAAAGTATTCCATAAAAAAATTCGTATCTCGATAGGGAATCGAGTTATAAAAAGTGATACTAAGCGGTGCGCTTCCCGCGCGGCGCGTTGTGAAATGACGTCACAGCACGCGCGCGGCTGTTAGCGGGCCTCGATATTTTTCGAAACTTTGAATGCCTATAAAATCAAAACTACTAGGTATTTTTGACTAAAACAAAAACTAATGTATTTGTATACATACAGGCTTTACTGAGAAAAAAATTCAAGTGATTTGACATACCTTGTAACTTTCTCCATTATTTTAACGTAAATAAAATATTGTATCTTTAACTAACTTGATATCGTCAGCAAAAATGAAGGTCATATTATTTTCAATAGTATGAGCAATTTCACACGAGAGCGAGATTGCTCCTAATGACATCATTCGAAAAATTCTTCCCATAAAGAAACCCGTTGAACATTCCTCGGCATTTATCTGCAAAATAATACTTCAAGTTATTAGACTGTCATCTTTATTATTCTTGAAGATACACGAACCCTATCTATAACAATATATTACCATTTTACTGGCTAAGGCCACCTCTCCTCTTGAAGATAGGGCTTGGAGCTTATTCCTCCAACTACTCCAATACAATTAACAGAATTATTAATAAATAAATATTTAAACAAATAAAGTATCTATTTAAAAATTCATTGGCATTTGCTTGGGTTAAACTCGTAATCTTCAGTTAGGAATTACGTATTCTGGCCACTGTTCCTTCGCAGCTCAAGAATATTTATTAGGATTATGTGTACATATAACATCAATAATTTAAATAAATACTTATGTATAATTAAGTTTAAATTGAGAATTGTTGTTGCATTACAATAAAAACATGGGAAGATCGAACAAAAACGAGTAGGAACTTATTATTATAATAATTACACAAATTGTAATTTTTCCTTGTATCCGTTCGATTAAATATAATTTAGATGAAAACAAAATTTCAATCTATGGAACTATGTATAATTTTTGAAAAAAATATTAGGGTTATATTTTGCGAAAACTTCAATATAATGATGAAAAATATTATTTTAATAGGGTATTTCAAATGTTTTATGAAATCCATAAATCCATCCATAAATTTTATATAATAGTTGTAAATAGTTGTAATTATCAAATGGAATATATTTTAAATTATAAGTTAACTTTCAGCTATAACTATAAAAGTATACTTAAAACAGGTGCTTATAGTGTACATCATTTACATACCAATATCAATTGGTAAACCTCAGGAAAAGAGTAATGATTTCTTGGCTGTTCTTTTCGGAAGAATCTAAATTTAAAAGTTGGTTTACGTACTTATCAAGTAAGAGGAATATGTATTTTGATTTTTCTCGTCAAAGTTTGTGCTTTTATACTTTGTCTAGCAGATTTTAATTATGTATGTATTTATTTAAATAAAATCTTTAGGAAAATATTTCTTAGATAACATTAAAGAAATTCTATTTTCGTTTGTGATTATACAGTTAATAATAAATAGCGAACAACACGCGGAAACAAATGATATTAATTCACATCTCTGAATAAGAATGACTTGCGAACTAGCATATATTGCGTTATTGCGAACATTATTAATAGCTCATTGTCGAAGTCCAATTTAAGTAGACAATGGTTAAGCTCATAGCGCAAAAAAAACATACTGTATTAATATGGTCATCGATGCGAAATTAAAACCTATTAAATGAAGGTTTTTGATATGCTTATAGAGTGTAATAAATAAGTCATAATTCAGCATGAAATTAATTATTTGTTATTAAATAAATCTGGATAAACAAAGCCAAAGGTTGCAGAAGAGTATTCCACTATAATAAAATTCTAGTTACTTATCCCTTGATTTAAAAATTGTTAGCCACCTCTACTTCTTTTTAGCTTATCGGTTTCCTAGCAGACTTACAAAAAAAAACCGTAAATTAGGTACCATTATGTAAATCTCCCACTGATCGTTCAGATCCTTTTTTCGTTATGAGAAAAAACTTTGTTTTTTTTTTTCAATGTATTGAAACACATGCAGCAGATTTTCATCAAACAAAAACAGCCAGGCAGCCTGGCTGCTTGGCTTTTAATGGGCAATCATATGTTAAGATTAATATGTTCTAATTTCATTGGGTCATCCTCTTTTAAGGCATGTTCCGCTCATTAATTCACAATAATAATAAACATATCTTACCTTCTTGAAATATTTATTTTAAAATAATCAGCACTTAAAATATTGGATATTTCATGAAAAGTCTTATCTAATCGAAGTCGACTCTATTGATCTACAAAAAGATATAATTTCCTGAGATGCGAAGGTTACGACCGTGGATTCACAGACCGCTGATCCGTATCAAATCATTTGTAAAGAAAATGTGAAAAGATTCTACAGCTATTTAAAAAAAAGATCTACCGCTTAACGTTTTAACATTAAAGCTTGATACTGAAAAATGTTTATTTTTATCCGTTTGATTAAACTAACATTTTACAAAAATATTGTATTATATAGCATACGGTTTTTATTTAATACCTATAAAATCCATGCTTATTAGAATCAGGTTTGCTATGAATTAGATATGTATATTTCTTGTGGTACCTATATAATGTTAACGTAATACTTAACACTTATTTTTGTAACATTTCCCAAACGAACACAACGTTTTGAAACAAAAGTAGTCAATATTATATTATATGAATTTAACATGCACTATAACCAGTAATTGAATCTCGTGTAATGATGAAATTAAAGGTCGAACTCCTGTTTGCACAGCTCTTGTATCGTATTAAGCAACATCTAAGCATTGAACGAGTAGCAGCGAGACAAGTGAGACGTTTTTACGAATTGCACACGCAAAATTATTGTGAATACAAACATGTGGATAAAAATTACTGTTTTGACTGTGTTCTTAGTGATCATATCCGTAGGTGCATTCAGGTCAACTACACCACTTATAAAGAATGTAAGTACGTTAGTAATATATATTTTAGTGGAATTTTAATAAATAGTATTTGTGTTAAGGCTGAATAAGTATTATAATCACTACCAAGTTTATAACGATATTGAAGCTTTCTCAGTAACTTTTCGACCTTGTCACACGTTAATTAAAATCTTATTGTATAAACGTTTATATTTTTTTTATTCATTATTTTTACGTATTTCTTCTAACCTCATTGGTTTGTTTGAAATATTTCTTCTTCCAAATTCAAATCCAAAGTTCAAATCCCATATGTGATAAAATGTTTTTTTTTAAAAAACCACATAGAACTGTGATATGTATATGCCTGAAATCTTTCCGGTCTTTCATATCGATTTAAATTCTCATAGTATTATGAGGATCAGGAAATAGACAGTGTAGTTGTTATTGTGTTTACGGAAACATTTCTAGGGATATCTTGCAGGGATGGCTATTTTCATTTTCTATAGAAAAACCATTCATACGAGATCACGACATCGTACGAGATTTCAGTTTCATAAATCCTGACAACATTTATCTTTTATAGGTATATCGTGGTGGGGAACACTTCGAAGGTCCACACTTTGCAAAGGATGAAGGAGCTCTGTATTGGGTCGACATTTCGCAGCAAAAGGTTTATAGACTTGACGTGGACACGGGAAATGTCACTAGAAAGGACATAGGTATATATAATATTTTAATAAAATATAATTAATCCTGTGTGGCAAATGACGTAAAATACCTATATATTTTTGATTCCCTCGTGTGTGCATGACCTACATTATTAGGTATAAAGCCACAGATCGTGTTCGATTGGCCTTATTATCGGATAATGAGAGTTAGGGAAATTACACATGTGTTGGTGCACATATATGTACAAGTTTAAATAACATGTTTTGCGCCGTTGTCTAGTCTCCCGGTCTCCTTGTATTCGAACTTTTCCTAATCATAAATCCATAAGTATGTATATCTCAAGTATCTAACAGAAAAATAGTCTTGATGATTCCATACGCTTTTGATATACATATTTGATACTTATCCAGTCATTAAAAATAACCATCGTAAAGACTAATGGAAAAAAAAAATTCTTTATCTGTGAAATACTTTTTTTATCTATTGCGGTTAAGTTCAGTTATTAAGTATTGCAATCATACGATAATTTTTTAAAACTTATTTGCGTACGTTAATTTAAAAATAAATTAAAAAGACGTTTTTGTAATGAACTGGTTTTTATAAAAAAAAAAATGTATATTCTTATAAAAATAAATTTGTTTTGCACAAATAGTTGTACTGTATATAAAAGGTACCTACTACTAATAGCACGTTTGGAATTCTATTGATTTGACATTTTTCATGATTTGACAATTCAACGTTCGGGATTTATCCAAACATTCCCATGTTTGGATAAATCCCGAACGTTGAATTTCGCTTTCGAACATAATGTCAGAATTCTAAGTTTTATACGCAAAATTTCGATTTTTGAAACCTTCAAAGAAAAGAGCCTGGTCATTCATCAGCAAATCGCTCGGTATTCTTGTATAAGTTCCCGAAAGAGGGATAGATCTGAGAACCTTCCCCTTTTTCTTACGTGACATCAGATCCTATTAATTTCTTAAAGTAAATTTGAATTTTAATCGAATCTACTACAACTATATATACTTTTACAAGTCTTTTTTTTCTTCACTTAGTCGTATGCGTGTGCCAAATCTTGTAACTGAGTTTCATCAAAGCATTAGTGATTAGTAGACATCGGATTATATGCATTTGGATATTTGCATATGCAAATACATATAATACTATTTTTAAAGCGTTATTGCATATTGGGGTATTCCGTCATTACCAGTGCTTATTTCCGTAGAGACACATGTTAGGCTTGTACTATAATAAACCCCGGTCTTGACGGGATAAAGAAAATTGAAGCCTTCGTCAACGGTACCGGACAAACTCTTCCTGAAGAGGTATCTGCAGGAATTGCGCCAAATTTCAAGTTTTGTCCGGTAACGTCAGTTTACGTCGAAAGGTCATTTTCAGCATACAAATTGAATATTAAGTGGAAAAAGTCACAAATTTGCTGTGGAAAACCTGGAAAAATGTATTACTATAATTTTTTTTTACAAAAAGTGTTTACAACAAAACAATCTAATAAATATAGAGCTTATTTTTTTGTTTTGGATTTTAGACATTAAATATATTTTTTTTATCATTACAGGATATGGTCCAGTTAGTATTGTAATAAGAGTAAAAGATTATCCCAAGTTAGTGATAGTGACGTCTAGAACGGAACTATACTTTCTGTCGTGGGATGCGAAGGATGAAGATACGTCACTAAGACTACTGAGTGCAGTCGATATCGGCTTACCTGACAATAGATGTAATGATGGAAAAGTTGACGCTAAAGGAAGGCTTTGGCTTGGTAAGATTTATTTTATCTATATTACAAAATTCGAAACAAGACAGACTTTTTTAAATTTTAAAATCAATAATAATGCAATAGTAACATATAAGCAGCATAAATATAGTGCAATAACATAGTGTATTTAAGTGATATCTATACTAATAATATAAAAGGTAAAACATGTGTATTTGTATGTAGGGTGTAATTTCCGGAACGCATTAGGTATCAATTTAATTTTTTTTCTCACTGTTAGTTGGTTACATTATTCCTGATAGCTATAAAGTCGTGCGAAGGCAGTGCGGGTCGCTTGTATATAAAAATATAGATATAATATAAATAAACATGAGACAACATCACATACATTACTCTGATCCCAATGTAAGTAGCTAAAGCACTTGTGTTATGGGAAATCAGAAGTAACGACGGTACCACAAACACCCAGACCCAAGACAATATAGAAAACTAATGATAATCTACATCGACTCAGCCGGGAATCGAACCCGGGACCTCGGAGTGACGTACCCATGAAAACCGGTGCACACACCACTCGACCACGGAGGTCGTCAAGATGGATGGACGATAAGAAAATATACTTATTTTTATTATTACTATATTGGCATATTTTTTCCTTATTTATTACTTCATATATATGCTATGTATATATATCCACAAGTACTTGTTTTAAATCCAAATAATATCATCGATAAAAATTCGAAGCCCTATCTCATTCGCGATTAAGATTGACGAGAACAAGCTTTAAAAAACAAAAACTAACCTTAATAATAAGTTTGTTATTATTTTTTTTTAATATAGGAACAATGGGTAAAGAAGAAATGGGATCAGTGGAAAAAGATCAAGGATCACTATACATGATAACAGAGAACAATTATATTAATCCTGATACAAAAGTACGGCCGGTCTCTGTGTCGAACGGTCTAGCTTGGACTGCAGATAATAAATTCATGTTTTATATCGACTCGACCACAAGAAACATTGATGTATTCAATTTCGATTTAGAAACTGGTACTATTAGTAAGTAATTTTTTTTTGTTTCGAGAATGTTCTTGTTTCATTATTTGATGCCCAAATTGATACTTTTACTATAATTTTATTTTAATTATTTGGTTGCTTAATTTGAAAGAGCTTCTTTTAATTTTTTTTAATTAGTTTTGTGAATATTTAAAAAAAAAAATTCATTTTGAAGCATACGTAATACAATATGTTTTAAAAGAAAGACTTAGCTAGTACCTATATTTTTTCACATAATTAACTTTTTAAAAAAATAAAACTGACTTCAAATGGTTTGTAATCGGCGGAGATATTGCGTATGAAAAAGTTCGTCCCCAATTTTCCACCCCTGGGGGTTTTTTTTATTATTAAATCTAAATGGGACCACCCTTGAGGTATTACCTAAAAAAAGATTAATTTATTTTAATTATATTAAATTTTATTAATAGTAAAAGATTTGTTCAAATCGGTTCATAATTGGCGGAGTTGGCGCATAAAAGACATAGAAAAAAAACATACGGGTCGAATTGAGAACCTCCTCCTTTTTTTGAAGTCGGTTGAAAATTACGAAACAAAATGACAAACACTCCAATATTAAATGTCTAATATAACACAACATAACTTGTATGGAAATTAGTAATTCCTATCATTAAAATGGTAAAATTTATATATTTAATAACGAAAAAGAAAAGTAATTTAATATTATAATATACATTTCAGAAAATAGAAGAGTATTGTTCAGTTTCCAAGCAAACAACGTCACTGGTGTTCCCGATGGCATGACTATTGACAGAGATGGAAATCTATGGGTAGCGTGTTATGGCGGCGGACTGGTAATATCATAATTAATAAATTAATACATTTCAAATAAATATTAAGGAGTTTGTCAGGGTTTCCTAATCCAGGATCTTACAGTTCAAGATATATTTTAAAAGTCATATGCATTAAAATCAGAACATACTTTATTGAAGTAGCCTTTTACAAGCACTTTTGAATCGTAATTTAATATCTTAAGTGAAGCAACAATCGAAGCTATGAGCGAATATGTAAATTGATATTAATATTTTTAGGTTATCAAAATAGATTCAAGAGCTGGTAAATTAATGGAACAACACAAGATACCAGCCAGTCAGGTGACTTCGGTGATGTGGGGAGGATATGATTATTCTGTTCTCTATGTGACCACAAGTAGTCGTGGTCTCAGTCCAGTTCAAAAGGCTCAGGAGCCAGAAGCTGGCTCTCTATTTGCCATATACAATACAGGAGCAACAGGGTTCCCTGAAAATCAATTTGTCTTTGGTAATGCTGATAAATATTAATCTATGTCGAAAGTTACCATTGATAAAAATACTGTTATATAGTAAATAAAATACATATACTAATTTGACTGAAAAACGATATGTTGATGTATTACAATAAGAATAATAAAAAAATATTTAAATATCTTAACATTATAATATCAATACCCTACCCTAATAAATAAAAAAGTCTGTATACATCTATTTAAAAAAAAAACTTTAAATAGTTTGTATTCTTAAGTAGACCAATGGAGTTGTGAATAAAAAACCATAGACAACTTTAATAATAATTTATTGAACATCTATATCTAAAACAGTTTCAATTTAAAGTAACGGAAGCATGACGCCATTATAATACCATGACTACATTCCACGAACATCGATTTTATTATTTCATATTTTATTTTGTATATTTTGAATACGATATCTAACTAAACATTTTTAAAACAAATCATATCTAGTATTGTCTATTTGACAATATATATTTAAATATCCAAATTATAGTAGCAAGCTAAAGCATGGACTAATTTATTGTCGCTAAGGACGAAATCAATTTCACTAAATAGCGAAATTAAGTTTATTATTATTGGAATTAAACGGAATTTTTAATTAACATAATTTATACGTATAAATGACTAGCTAATGTTTTGTCTTTTATTGGCACTTCCCGTAGCAACAGATTATAAATATACGTAACAAAATATTAATTTAATTTAATATCAATTTAAAAGGCGTATTAATACGTATTTAGTTATTATACAGAATGTTACGCAAAGCTTCATAAACATGACAAAACATTAAATTTAATTGCTTGTTTGAGTAATATGGTAAACATGAGCAGACATTGGTAATAAAAATATATTTTACAGATAATATACAATTTATTTAACGTAATCTATTCTCTTTTGACTGGATTCGGTTTATTTACGGAACGTACTAACAGGTTAAATTAAGAAGTCACTTCTCCTGCTATATCATTTGTAATTAATGGACACAATAATCGACTTCATAATAAACTTTTGAATTGACACGGATTACTATCTAGAGGAAGATGTCTAATCAACACTTACAATACTTACGATTACGTCTGATATAATTTTATTATTATTATTGTCAAATCGGTAATTGAACGACATCGAAACCGAGAACGTACATATAATTACACATCGATACATTTATAAGACCACATAAATGTCACACAATTAGTGGAAAGACGATAGCTTTGAAGCTATATTAATATATTTAATAATATCAATTATACGGCAATCAGGAGTTGCCAGTAAAAAAATAACATTATTTTTGTTTAAAGAGTTAATATGTTCACTAAGTTTCATTCTGATTCAGTATCATTATGTCTTTGGACAAAAAGGATTTATGTCATATAGGAACGGTATGAATACGCGATCAATCATTATACAAACATATATGTTACCCTTTGGATAAGCTCTTATATTACACGTATTCGTTTTAATACCTTATATTCCGTCGAAATAGATGTCAATAACGAATAATTAATTTATCTGGCATTGAATTCATTTTCGTTATACAATTAAAAAAAAAACATTGTATATTGTAGTCTGTTTTTCACGGCAGTATAATTTACGATGCCCAAGGCGTTATCTATTCTAATAAAATTAATAAATCTTTATAAAAATTAAATGCACACAATTTATCAAAAACCAAAGCTAGCTGGGGACTAAGCATTATATATCACCCGGTGTAAAAAAACATTACATGCTGAGTATACCCTATAATATCAACAAGTAACAGCTAAGTGCAGCAACTAAACGCCTGAAGTTACAATAATGTATCCATTTCTCTTATATTTGGAATTTTAAACAGATGTTTTGATTAATTTTTGTAACATATAGCTCTTTAAATCTTAACTTTTTTGTCATATGTTAGAAAGAGAGGTATGACTGCCATTTCAACAATACTCATCCCATTAATATCGACCAGTACATACTAGTGTGATTATTAATATTCAGAAATCATGTCAAACGGTAATATTATTGTTAGATTAGAAAACATATAGAAACTGTAACTGAGAAGCGAAAAACATTGTGTTATTTAAAAATGGCCGTTTTGAAAGATACATTATTGTATTGCCAGTTCAAATAAATGTCACTTTAAAGTTTCATAGAACTCCTACTGACATACAAAAATAAATTCATCATTAATATAACAAGCATTTTATATGCAACACACAGAAAATTTTGCTTTGTGTTTAAATTTGTAAGTTTTCAAAATAACCATGAATATTTAAAGTTATAGATAATTAATTTAAAAAAGACATATTTTTTTCTATTCCGATAAACAATATACTGCCTAAAAAATCGACAAATAAATTAAATATTAAATATTCATAAGTTAAAACATTAATCGCACAGCACAAATATTAAAGTTAATTTTTAATAATAAAACATTATAATTAAAACTGAGTCATGTTCAACGTGACTACACAAAATTAATTTACTATAAATTAACCTAAAAATTTGCTAATTAAAAAATATAACACATTCTTAATTTAAATTAAACAAAAATAGTGTCTTTGTCCTTCGAAATACATAATATTAAAACTTGAGACATGGAGCAATGTGACCGAACTAAAATTACACGCACTATTTTATATTGAGTAAAATTAAAAAAAAGCTAATTTCAAAAATGGAACCATTTTGTATTTAGATATATTTGACGAGTGCATTCAATTTATCAGCCAAACTCTCTTTATAAAGTCCATCTCAAAACACTACAAATCTAACGAATATTTTATCTATACCTTTGCCTGCCGCCATATTGTTTTTATAAATGCTAAGCAATAAAAAAATATACATGTGCGTTTTTTTAAAATAAATGTTTTGTTACTGTGTTGTGGGGTACGGATGCAAACTTATTACAGGCGGGGCAAGTTTTATACTGCTGGTTTTTTTTATTTGATGCCGAGGTAGTTTTCGGCTAATCCTATGTAGTAAATAGATTGCGCTATGCCGAACAGTGGCGCAATTACTATCATTCGACAAGCCCCTCCCTTGAAGAATGCCGTTGGACCTTCCTGCATCATAGTTTTCCTGAAAAATTAAATCAAATAACTTTCTACCTATACTTTTGAAAATTTCTCTACGATTTGAAAATTAACTTTATATAAACAGTTCATGGCATTGTCAAACACTTAAAACAATAACTAAAACTGAATATTTTGCTAAATTACTACTAATTATAATTTTTCAAACTTTACACATCATTTACGTTTTACTATATTTATAAATAAATTAGAATATTTTTTTGTAATAAGCAATGGAAAAAGTACTACTGCAATATGAATAAAAAAAATTCCAGAAGGCGCAACGCGTTTCAGGTAACTTTACAAAATGATTATTTATGTAGCTACACTTCGCAGTTTCACACAAGATTTAGAGTAGGCTAGATACCATATGTTCATTAGATTGTATGAAAACCGAGCGTGTCATCTTTTCATGTCACCCCAGTTATTCTTGAACATAATAAATATTTAAAAATTACTCAGGAGCATTTAGGTGAATAATACCACAACAAGCCTGTAAATTCCCACTGCTGGGCTAAAGGCCTCCTCTCCCTTTGAGGAGAAGGTTTGGAACATATTCCACCACGCTGTTACAATGCGGGTTGGTGGAATACACATATGGCAGAATTTTATGAAATTTGTCACATGCAGGTTTCCTTACGATGTTTTCCTTTACCGCTGAGCACGAGATGAATTATAAAGACAAATTAAGCACATGAAACAGCGGTGCTGGCCTGGGTTTGAACCCGCAATCATCGGTTAAGATGCACGCGTTCTAACCACTGGGCCATCTCGACTCTTTCAATACCTCAATTGCCTTGATTTAGAACACTAAAATGTTTTTATTTAATAATGGCATAAGTGCACTACAACAAATTAGAGTAGTAGCACGTTAAGCTTTTGGACAGCGCACACTTCAGACAAGCTTAGTCGGACGGCTTTAAGTATCTACTCTAGTATCTATTACGTTATTACGTTATTACTCTAGTATATTTTACGTTAGTACGATTTGGAGTAGACTACTAGTCTAGAGACTAGTAATCTACTCCAAATCGGCATTGGTGACAAGCGTGAATTTCTTGTATTAGTAAAGAGAAAAATAAACTCACGTGACGCAATCCACTATGGACGTGTACTGTCTCTCGTTGGAGCCCTTTGTGATGGTCTGCATGCGAGTCTTGACAACGTCCATAGGGTTGACAGCTAACGCGGCAGTGGAACCAGCAGCGCAGCCGGAGAGGAAAGACCACCTGGAAACAATTAATATATACAAGAACTACCCTCTTCTCAAACAGGACCGAGCGGAATCACATAAATACGGCAGAACGCTTAGTAACGGTTCGTGCCGATACACCTCTCGAAGAGGTAATATTCCGAATAGACTCAGGCGACCTATGCACGTCCTGAACGACACAGACGATAGCCTCACTATCGCAAACAAACCATTTGTAGGGAATAACACACTACACACCACACACCCACAGCGTTTCCGCCGGCGGAAACGAGGACCCAGTTATGCGACGTCTCGGAGGCGGCCGAGACGTCAGTAAATTCACTCAGTGTTAGAATCACTCTCCACCGATTTCGTTCTGAGCCGAGGTGCGATCTCATAGGAGACACCCTCAGGACGAACTTTTGTTTTAATTTAGTTTTAATTTAGAGCCCCGCGCTCAACCTCAGGGCAGGGGACATTAGTTCTCGCCCGAAAGTCAGGTGACGCTGTGAAGGCCAGTAAGGCCAACAGCAATACACAACACAACACACAAAAAAAAGTAACGGTTTAATGTTCGGTTTACTGTCGGTCGATTAAGGTCGAGTCTGTTTGTATCGGTCGTGGTATTTACTGTTCTTACATACATACGTACTAATTAACCCTCTATGTATTGAAATATTCTTGTAACCTATTAATGTTATGTAGTGATGGTAATTGTGTTCTTTTTTTTATTTAATTTACAACATCCACAGGATTGCAGATGTCCGTGCCTTTTTTTACATTTTATATTAAATTACATTTTGGCGTTTTATATTTTATACTAAACATCAGCAGATCTTCGCTGGAAATCATTTTTGTCGTCTTCTTGGGAGACGTGGCCCATGGCTTGTAAAAGACTTACAAGCACTTTTGGATCGTCATTTAAAAATTCAGTGAAACTAACACCGGTTCAGAAAGAAGAAGATTAATTATTAAGAATCAATAACAATACAGTTGAAAATCGTGTGAAAGAGATAAAGTATGTTCTATAGTTACCAGAATGGTGGAGGATCATTAGGTTTCTCCCGGGGTCCGAGGTCGCTGAGCGTGGCGAACATCGGGAAGTACACGATACTGAACGACACGTCCCGAGCGGCGGTCGCGGTCACTCCCTTGTACAGGCCGAAGATACCGCGCTCTTTGAGAAGCTGGCGCGTCAGCTGCATCGCCGTTATGCGCTCGAATTTGCGACCCTCTGGAAAGAAAATTCATATTTTTCTTTTAAATATTAAAAAGTATTTCTAAGCACTTATAACCGGCCAGTAGTCGCCCGCGGCTTTGCTCCCGTTTTAGGGCGTTGGCTGTCATGTTTCTTGTTTCTTTACTTGGTTGTAGGGCTTTGTGCAAGCCCATCTGGGTAGGTTACCCACTCATCATTTATTCTACCGCCCAATAACAGTACTCAGTATTGTTGTGTTCCGGTTTGAAGGGTGAGTGAGCTAGTGTTACTACAGGCACAAGGGAAATAACATCTTAGTTCCCAAGGTTGGTGGCACATTGCCGATGTAAGGAATACTTAGTATTTCTTACAGCGTCATTGTGTATGGGTGATGGTGACCACTTACCATCAGATGGCCTATATCCTCGTCCGTCAACCTATACCATAAAAACAAAAAAAAAAAGCATGTGTTAGGCAAAAAAGTAGCCTATGTCCTTTTTTTGGAATTCAATTTTAATTCATTTGGAATTCAGCGATTTGGTTCGTGAAAGAGGGACGGACAGACAGAATCACTTTCGCATTTATGATATTAGTATAGATTGTTGTTACACTTATGTTAAAGAATCAAGATAAATAAAACTGCGAGCCAAAATATAAATAAAACTATATATATAACATCAATCAAACTACGTCATTTCAATGTCATCGCCCCAAATGACGAAACTATCACCGGTACGCCGCCGTACTTTAATATAGTAGATAGAAACGAATTACATAGAATGTCAAATTAATATCATGATTTATGTGATTACGTAATCAAATTTTATATCATCTGCCACCACAAATTTAATCGGGGAATCGCCAAGTCTAAGCGCTAGGATTATTAAGCATCACATCACTCTCGCCCAGTGGTTAGAACGCGTGCATCTTAACCGATGATTGCGGGTTCAAACCCAGGCAAGAACTTTATATATGTGCTTAATTTGTGTTATAATTCATCTCGTGCTCGGCGGTGAAGGAAAACATCGCGAGGGAAACCTGCATGTGTCTAATTTCATCGAAATTCTGCCACATGTGCATTCCACGAACAGGCATTGGAACAGCGTGGTGGAATATGTTCCAAGCTCTCTCCTTAATGGAACAGGAGGCCTTATCTCAGCAGTGGGAAATTTACAGGCTGTTACTTTACTTTTACTTTACTTTACATCGCTCTCACCGGCTTTAGCTTGCGCTGCGACTCTTCCCGCGTCCTGCATCTGAATCTTCAGCAACTCCATGGGAGTCGTGATCACGATTTGACACGCGCCCGCCATACCGCCAGCAGCCATCTGCCGCACTATTGGTAATGATCTGTATATGGGAGTATAATAACTTCATTACATAGCATAAAGCAGTCACTTACCGCTGTCTGTCCCTATGTATGCTTAGATCTTTAAAATTACGTAACAGATTTTGATGCGGCTTTTCTTAATAGATAGAGTGATTCGAGAGGAATGTTTTTGTATATAATGTATGGACAATATAGTAAAGAAACACTGATAATTTTAGAAGTTTCTAATGTGATGTCGTAAATAAACAAATTCTGTAGTATATTTAGTATCAGTATTACAATACTGAAGCGATTACCCGTGCGAAGCCAGGGAGGGTCGCTAGTGGTCTACTAAAGTAATATTAAAATTAGAAACATCAGTACATTGTATTAAGGGTATGAATACGTTTTTTATTATGACATCAGTTTTTTTTCACTCTCTACCTGTTGACTTCCAGGCAGGATACATTACATACATATATAATTGTATTTAACTAATATGACTGTATTTTTTAAATGTTGAAAAAGAGTAACTACTGAGTTTCTTGCCGATTCTTCTCGGTAGAATCTACTTTACGAACCGGTGGTAGCTTCACTTGAATAAAGTCTATTTTGATCTTGGGCAAATATTATTTTATTCCTTTTTTTCTTTCGTGTATCGGTGTATAAATATGTATTTATATTTCTTAATTGTTATCGTTATTGAATAAAATTTAATTTGTATTTATTGTAATTTTTTCAATTTCATACAAATACCTACGTATTTGTTCGGTATTAAAGTTCAAACGATAAGCATCTTAATACTTAACCTTGCAGTGATGAAATGTTTGAATGATTTGTTAATAAACTTCTATTAATTAATATCAGCTTGAAAATATTTCATTGGTAAGCGTAATCAAGAAGCTTCGAGAATGTTTGCAGTTTGCAAAACAAACTGCTTCAGTCAGAGTTGTCAGAGTTTCACATTATTTTGTAAAGTCAAATTAATAACATTATACTCAATTATGTGTGTTCCGTTTTACAAATAGAAATATTGGACAACATCACATACATTACTCTGATCCCAATGTAAGTAGCTAAAGCACTTGTAATGTGGAAAATCAGAAGTAACGACGGTACCATAAACACCCAGACCCAAGAAAACATAGAAAACTAGTGAACGTTTTAGACATCGACTTGGCGGGTAATCCAACTTCGGAGTAGCGTACCTAATAAAATCGGTGTACACACTACTCGACCACGGAGATCGACATAGGTTTTATATTCACGACGTCCGTTTTATGATATCACGTGCATCACGTAAAACACGTTTTTCATTTCAAAACCGCACATTTTTAGCGATTCTCTTTTGTCTAAATATCCAAAAGGTCGTATGTATATAGCAAAGTAATCACGGATACGTCACATATTTATAGTTAAAAGAAATAATATTATAGATTACTCAATCAATTAAGTCAAGTTAAAAAATCTTAAATTAGTTTTATTTTTAATAAGAAATACATAAGGAAAATCCGAATACAAAACTATTAGTCTTGGCTATTTGACAATGCGAAAAAATGTCTAATATTGTAATCAGTCATAATTTTTATAATGGTTATTTATTAACAAGATTAAAGTACAGGCAAGTGACGTCAACGACCCCATTGCAGCGCTATATTGTCCGAGCAGTCTTTTCGCGCGCAGTTTAAATATGGAATTTTTAATATGTATATAATTTTTCGGCAAATATGTACTACAAATAAAAAAAAACAACTTTTACTGGTTTCCTTAACCTCTACTAAATAATATAAAATGGATTTTAAAAACCAGTCAAATAGTCTATTGTTTTTTTTTTAAATACGTCACATACCTACTCTTATTTTGTTATCTAACGTGAGATATAATTCGACCCTTTCTCTATGACAGCAGATTATATAATATTAGTCGTTTCCTGAAGCTCGCTTTCTTAATATTTGATCAATTTCGATGGCGAGAGGAGTCAATAAAAATAAACAACGTTGGCATTGATTTGACAAGTCATTATTTGTCGAGATCTAATATTTCTAATATAATCTATACATAAAATGAAATTGGAGTTTCTGTCTGTAATATTAAAATAGCTCTTTTTTACCCAATGCATATGTATGAATACACGGTACATATACTAAAATATATATTTTTTTTTACAATTTTGTCTGTTTGTCTCTCTGTTTGTTCCGGCTAATCTCTGGAACGGCTGAACCGATTTTGACAAGACTTTCACTGGCAGATAAGTGATATGATAAGGAGTAACATAGGCTACAATACATTTTTTTTGTTAAATTCAAACGCGTACAAAGTAGCGGGCACAGCTAGTCAATAATAAAAATAGTATCTATCTTCTATAGTAGTATTTATGTATTCCTGTAAAAAATGTGTGTTGAGTGCCAGCGTAATTGATACTGGATCTTTGGAAGTACAAATAAGGTAATATACTTATCTTAACAGTAATATCAACTCATTTGAACAGTATTATAATTAAAGATATATCAATCAAGAACTGTTTGTAGTTATTATCAATTCGTTTAAAATATAGGTATGTTTAAGATTTGCTTATCTTGGCTGTTCAAGCTATTGAAATGTACATTATACAGTCGGAGTAAGAAATTAAGATCTATTTTCGTGTGCTCAGTATGAGCGATGATCTGCTTTACCGATTGAGAATGACATATTCCGTCACAATGATTTGATGCTTAGATTTAAAAGATACTAAGAGCTTTCGACTTGATACAGGAATGAATTTGAAAACTGACGAAGGTTTTTTACTCCGACTGTACATTGGACGTAGTCTCCCATTGCACTTAATATGGGATTTTCCACTTTATCAGTTATTACTCAATACCGATTCCGAATAATCTTGATGTGCGAGAGGACTGATAATACATAATGCTATTCTTACACATACGAAATTGATCTCGCATTTTTGTTATCTATATTTAGGCGGCAACACGATTTTAGACTTAACACCCGCTGTTATCATTCACATCAATTATTAGGTGATGAAGCATAATTGAATGATTATGCACTACTACAAAAAATAATGATTACAATTTTTCCTTTTTACTAGGTATATTTTAAAGCCAACCGCATCACGTCAAATTAATTGGAAAAGAAAACTTGACAAATACAATTTAATCTGTATTTTCTGCTGTCTTTACTTTTCTCTCCCACGCACACTAAGACTATGTTAACGGATAAGCGTAATATTTACAGGCGATCGATAATCACAACTGGAGACCTCCTGTAATTGGAATTGACGTACGATTCACGGTGAAGTATCAGCTGATAGTAAAAACCAAACTAGATTGAAATTAAAGATATACATATGTATACAACATACGTTTTTTGCATGTTGTACACGCCTCTAAGTGGCTTACATATTAGTATTTAAGACTTAGATGTTTAAGATCTTATTGTGAATACTGTATGTGTATATGTTATGCTGTTGGTGTGTCTAAGTAAATAAATAAAAAATAAAAATAAATAGTCTACTTACAATGAGACGCTCAAATATTATTGGAGTTTATTTTTTTTTTTATCAATTATAGTTAGGATTCATTCATCTTTCTATTTATTGTTGGTTTTTTTTTCTTTTTAATTAAACGCACGGAGTATTACTTTGAAAATTGAATTCTTGCCAGATAATGATTACAATTAACACAGTGTTCTTAATTATTTTGAACACTATTGGTCGAAGTCCAAATTAATATGGAACAAATTTTTGCTTTTCGTGCAATAGTTGTCATTCAAAGTTAGAATGGAGTCAAATCAATTAAGAAACAACCGAAGAATGAACAAAAAAATTACTTTGGAAACGTGTTATGTGGCTTCATTGAATGTCAACAAAACTTGTTTTATTAATTTATGTGTTACTAACTCACTATTGTATTGTACCCATATTTTTTAACTCCTTGCGTGAAGATAACAAATTCAAGATTATATTAAAAATGTACATACATGAAAATCCATATTGGATACAGAATGGTCCTTCATGAATGGGCATAATGCCAAATGCAAAAAAAACGCCAAACTCACGTGCAGATATTTTAAATTTAATGATAAACATTGAGACTATAATTTACGACAAACTAGCAGGGATTGTATTTCCAATCAATGAACCAACCGGCTTTTGACTTTTGTTAATTATTTGATTTGATAGATATAAGCTCTTGTTTGGTCGGTATAAGATAAATAATTACGCATAAATAATTATATACACAAGATATAGTACATTCTTGACTTCACAATATAATTCTCTTAATGTAATGAAGTTCCATGCTTTATGAAACTAAACGCACTAATCCCAGCTGTTTAGGCTCTGCAACTACTATTCCTACTACACCAAAACGCAATATATTTAAAAAATATATATCATTTATATAATTTGTCATTTAAAGTTAACAACTAACGAATACATAGTCGAGATGGCCCAGTGGTTAGAACGCGTGCATCTTAACCGATTGCGTTCGTTCAGACCCAGGCAAGCACCGCTGTTTCATGTGCTTAATTTGTTTTTATAATTCATCTTGTGCTCAGTGGTGAAGGAAAACATCGCGAGGAAACCCGCATGTGTGCATGTGACAAAATTCATAGAAATTCTGCCACATGTGCATTCCACCTACCCGCATTGGAACAGCCTGGTGGAATATGTTCCAAGCCTTCTCCTCAAAGGGGGAGAGGAGGCATTTAGCCCAGCAGTGGGAATTTACAGGCTGTTGTTGTTGAATACATATGTCAATGTGAATTTATTTAAATATTTTTATTAATAAAGAGGAACCAAGGCTACTAGATATACCCGGATATACAAAGGATGTTCTATATAGCAATCCTAAGCTAAAGGAGGGCAGAGGGAGTCGAGCCGAGCAATGTAACATTCCAATAATGATATCATTTGGCACGATCAAAATACTTTTACCATGAAAACAAACGAATATAGAACAATTGTTAATCTTATTCATTATTTATTTTTAGCAAGCGAATCTTGACCTTACGTAATACGTCTCTAAGATCGCAAAATGGAAGAGTTGTTAATAAAATGTATATTTCCAGTATAAAGAGTATACAATACGATGGTAACAAATATTGCCTACTTAAAAATATATTTCATCTCTGCCCTCAAAATGGTAAATATTGGCTTTAAAGTCATCTAAACATATTCGAAAGAGATGAATCATCATGAATTGTAATCAGATAAGCGGAATTTCATTCTCCCTTAACATAGATAGCCGTTTCTTTTTCAGGCGCACGTTTTAATACTTTTTCGACGATCTCTGCCGCTATGGCTTCAATTGGCTGTATTCAATCGATCCTCGACCTTGTTTAAATAAACCGTGCCACTGACAAACTGTGTGGTAAAAACCAAAATAAGAGACTTAAACGTATGTCATCTGATCTGTGTGTCTGTCATTATGATTTAAGCGGATTTCCATTGCTTGATCAATAACGATTTATTATTCTACGTCATTACATTTTAATAACGAATAACGCCATAGGCTAAAACAAAATATTCATACTTTTAGTTTCCAATAAGATCATAATAAGTAAATTTACCTACGCCCACCCCTTCCACAATATTTCGCCGACTTCTTAACCTCCCCCGATAACATCCACACAAAAACGCGCCACCCTTTCAAACCTCCTCAGGGTGTCAAGACAAAAGATTAGCTTTTTTGGGTACAAGCTTGAAGTATACCCAAAAAAGCTAGTCTAGTACGCTTTCATACTGATATAATATCAAGCTATTCTGAGCTATAATTTTAAATATCGCATAGGCTCATATTAAATCACAAGAAATACGCACCCATCAGGAAGAGCGAGATGGTAACGAAACAAATCGTTGGCCGCCAGCTTGATTGCCTTCTCAGGAGTGATTAGAATGATGTTGACTGCGGACCCTCGATACATACCGAAGTAACCCTCCGCTCTGTATGTCTGTCTGAAGCAATCCAACCTGCAAGATGAAAACGTTTAAGATCACGGTAATAAACGCTATCGAAACAATAGATTATTCTCATAATGTTGTCTTAAATTTTCGCGATTATTACACATTTAAATAAAACTAGTGGTCGTGGTCACGGGTAGACGAACGCTGTAAAGTGCTCGAAACGTCGGGATGTCAAAAATAATTAATATACGCGATTCAAATCCGTTATAACTAGTTTTATTTAAAAGATTATTCTTAAATGTTTAGTGGTAGTAGGGCTTTGTGCAAGCCCATCTGGGTAGGTACCACCCACTCATCAGATATTCTACCGTCAGATAACAGTACTCAGTATTGTTGTGTTCCGGTTTGAAAGGTAAGTGAGCCAGTGTAACTACAGGCACAAGGGACATAGCATCTTAGTTCCCAAGGTTGGTAGCACAATAACGTTGTAAGGAATAGTTAACATTTCATACAGCTTTATTGTCTATAGGTAATGGTGACCACTTACCATCAGGTGGCCCATATGCTCGTCCGCCAACCTATACCATAAAAATAAAAAAAATAAAAAAATAAAGTTATTGTCAAATGATTTATTAACTGCGACCACGTGGTCTTAGCTTGGTGATATATGACGATAATATTTTGCCCGATACGATAATTTTATTCTGATATTGCGCAATTATGTGCGCTTACGCAAGCGTAATCTCTATTTAACAATCCCCTTCACTCTCACGATACGATGTGATATCAAAGCCGACACTTCTGAAAATACTTCTGGTACAGTCGGGGGTAAGAAAAGGTTCGGTCCCCTTAAGATCTATTTTCCTGTGCTCAGTATGAGCGACAATCTGCTTTAGCGATGACGAGAATGACATATTGCGTAGCAATGATTTGACGTTTAGATTCAAAAGGTATTATGAGTTTAAGACTTGATAAAGGAATTAATTTGAAAACTGAAAACGGTTATTCGACACAAGAGAGTGTGTAATTTGATAAGTTCCAAAACTCTGGACTGCAACCGAATTTCTTGAAAGAAAAACCCCAAAATTTATTTATCCAACCCGTGATTTGAATCCAGAATCTTGGCATTTATCAACCACTAGAAACGAGGTTTTTGTCCCAACTATTTAAATGTCTTGTTTATGCTGGACATCTTTGAGAAGTTCCTCCTGGTCATACTCACCATATAAATCAGTTAAATAAATATACCAAAAAACAATAATTACATGTTCTTATATTGTCGTTCGCCATTGGGTCCTACGGTCTGATTCTGTAGTCGAGTCTTCACCAAGTCCAGTGGGAAGACTACGGACACGCCGATAATACCGGCAATGCCTCCATTGATAATTTTTGGTAGCAAACTGAAAACAAACGTCTTGTTCTAGAATTAATCATTAAAAAAGAGAAACAGTACATAACTTGAATATTACATTACACAGTAAGCATTTTCAATTAAAGTAAGAAGTAAGGATTTTCGAAAATCGATATATATTACAGTTATTAAATACGGGATATTTACCATGGTTTTTATTTTTATTCGGTAGAGCTTGATATTACGACATTATATGTATACGAATGTCTTATTCACGATGTATCGTGCGAATAAAAATAAAAAAAACATAGTAAATATACCGTATGTAATAACTGTAATAATAAAAATAACCATGTCAATTTAAAATCTTAAATCGATATATGATATAATAATGCGAGCAAATCATAATCAGCATAAAAAAACGATTAATGTAATAAATTGATTACCTACTAGATCGTGTACAATATGTACACTATGGTTACATGTAAGGCAGTATTATTTGTCGTGAAAACCTACAATCGATACTTCTAAAGAATATCTAATATTATGTATCTGTACCATCTCTCATGCCTAATTCCTGACCACCCAATTAAGATAGCACGTGTTTTAAAAGTTTGTTTTGAAGGCTTGAGGACAAATAGGCTACCTTTTGATGTTATTTCAATTATATATTTTTACCACTTAAAGCACATATGTTTATATTTATTTGGCTTCAAAGTGTACTGTGAGAAAAAATGTATGTTTTGGACCGATTTCAAAGCATTTCAAAAATTACAGTTTTCAAATGACATTTTCCTTTAAAAAAATAGGGTTTAATAAGAAATTTAATCTCTTTATCACATCGAAATAGTAACTGTATCGAAATAACTCAAATTAACAGAATCAATCAGTTGTATACATATGAATTGATAAAGAAAATATTCAGTGTTATTTGATTTGTATTAGGTAAAATCTGTAAAAACGATTATTGCGAATAGTTTGTCAAAAAAAATTTATAATAAATTACATTTAATGGTATACTTATGAATTGCGGAAACCGAATTTCTTCACGAAATTAGGCAAAGGTATACAATTGAACGTATCTAAGAGTGTGCATCCTGATAGAAGGTTTTATGGCAACTCGCAATATTTTACGAAAAATAATATAATGAAGAGATCTAACATCACTTAACTCTTAATTAAATAGTTACACGAGCTCACTCCTTATTCAAACCGAATAATATTAATGTTCGGCGGTAGAAATCTTTTCCGTCTCTATTTTGTCTTGTCGGCCTTACCAATCTAACCATTTTCATCTATAAATGTAATAAAATTGGAGTGTCTGTTTTTAATATTAAAATAGCTCTTTTTACACTTTATACACGGTACATATGCCAAAACAACATTTTTTACTATTTTTGTCTGTCTGTCTGTTTGTTCCGGCTAATCTCTGGAGCGGCAGGACCGATTTTGACAGGATTTTCACTGGCAGATAACTCATATAATAGGGAGTAATAAACCATAAGTGCAGAGGGAGTACGGCCCTCGCAAGGTGAAGGACACCTATCTTAGCATCTTCAGCCCCTCCAATATTACTTATCGCACGACATCACATCCTACTAGAATAATACGATGCGCCAAAAATCCTTCAGAGGGATGTCTCATAACGTAAAAACAATACTGTGTTAGTTTTGATGGCAAAATTCGGTTTCTGCATTTCGTAAATCTAATCCATATTTTTATTTAATTCATAATATTCAAACTCAAATACAGCGTAAGACATATTCGCGGCAGTTAGAACACAGTAACAACATTGACAAGCGCGCATACATCTATATGTCTGCGTGGTGTGTGTTTCAGGTGGCACAGTAGAGATATTACATATGCGTGGAAAATTATACTATATAATTTTACACGGCCATTAAACAAAATGACTGAAAATGTTTTGATGTATCCAAATTTCATTTAAATAAATAAAACCTATCTATTTTTATTCGCCACTCGATTAAGTCATTAAAAATTTTTGGAAATAATTCAATAAAACTTGATGGCACTATGCTACGAATTAAATATTATCATTCAGCAATTACCACTGTTACTAAGCTACTAAGGACGACGTTTTTTCTTTCAATGCGTTAATATAAAGATCAAATTACAATAACACATTACGATATGATCCACTATACCCGTCCCTCCTCTGCCGCCAGTAACAATATACCAGACAGCCAGTATGTAATATGCAAATAATACATCTTATGTAATAAATGAACTTGCTACTCATAATATTATGATCAATTAATACAATTTTAAAAGAAATTCATGTAGAACATTTCGATCTTTCTCAGATTTATTTTTGATGCAATATGTGTTCTACTATTGTACATTTATTTTTAATTTTAAGCATACAAATAATTTTAAAAAAGTAGTACAAAAAGTGTTATAGCACTTATTTTGTGAGTTCCTTTTAGAACAGACTTCAGTAATAATAATATCAATCAATAATCATATAATTCATAGTCACAATTCTACAATGTCAGTAAAAAGATAAACTATCCTTATTGCAAATACTAAAATAATTATTTTATATAATTAATTATATTCACATCCATAGCTTACTAAAGAGCAGTTTTTTTCTGGTAACAATATTATCACAAAAAGTCATACAAACTATTTTATTGTAAAATGTTTTATGGTTAAGTCCTGGCAAGGACCCCAGTAAAATGTTTGTTAATTTTTTTTCTCCTTTTAAAATAATTTAGAACCCATAACAGTCCAGTGTAACGTCTTATCAGATCACTGTTGTATTAATCTCTTATAATAATCAAGTGTATCAATCTATACCAATCAAAGATATATTGCTTATTTAAATATAGGAAAAATGTCACATTTTACACATCAGCAACAAGACTGCGAAGAAATATATAAAATAAAATACCCTAACCAGCAAAGCCATGGTGAATGCTTGTCAAGTATTAAAAAATATAATACAATACTATCATCTATCTATTTTTAAATATCATATATAAATATTAGCATATTTATCTGGAAAAATCCCCATACACTTGTACATATTTACTGCATACATTTAAATATATTGAAATGACAAATAAAAATATCAAATGTAAAATTTTGCGAGTAACATTGTTACATAATGTTATTTTAAGGACTTAGCAGAAAACAATGGTATTTACGAAGTCAAACTGCTTATATACGAAATTAAACTTTATTTTGTTCCTAATAGGGAGTAATTTATGTTAATTTAAATGACCTTTTTAATCTATTACAAGCTCATTCATTACAATTTGTAATACATGTGTTACTACTCTATTCAATGAACATAATAAACAAGCAATCTTTTTAAGAATAATCACCATTGAATATTATTAACATTATTGACTCATTAATGTAAATTCGTAACATAACTAGCCAATCAATTTTCAACTAAGTTAACAAGACTAGAATGAATCTAATTTTAGAATAGTATATATGTACAGCACAATTCGTTCCACATTAACTGTGACTAGTGCCTGTGACCAAATGTGCCTCTTAAATTGTTTAAATGAGTTTACATTTATTGTAATACACAGTTGTATGTAGTTGTATGTATGCAGGGGTTGCTCAGTCCAAATGTCAATTCATATGTGATATATATAAAGAACAGTAAATAAAAGCACATGTCAATTTGCATTACTCTGCAAAACTGGTTCTTTATTTACATATCTTCTTATATACATGTCTATTAGGTGTTAATTTACTATTGATATAAAATATTAACATACCCACTAACCATTATATAAAATAGTATGTATACATTTTAATATTCCTTTTAAAGTGGGGTCATTAAAATATTTTCATACATAAGTTTTTAAATTATATGTAACTAAATGTTTATTCTTTTAATTGAGAAGTGTTTTCATTGCACATATTTGTTTAAAAAAAAAAAACTACACAATTGAACAAAATATATTTCAATTAATAAGAAGAAACGACAATAGCCTAAGGGGTCAAAACTGATCATGTAACTTTGAAATAAGTAAGCCCACCCTTAATTCAAACTGAAATATTTATAAATAATAGTATGAAATTTAAAAATTAACCATTAATTATCAATAAATATGATGTTTTACATTAAAAGATAATGGGAAAGCGAACTCAAAGCAATATTTAATTTTAATAGTATTTGATCAGTATATTTAAAAGGGATTTTTTTAAAATTACGATTAAAATATCCATAATTTTATAGGCACACACTTAAAAATAATATATACTTACTTAAACTGTTGCGGGGGTGGTGCATTTGGTTTGTTACCACTCATTCTTAATTTTTAAATACCTGAACAAACAAAAAAAATTGAAAAAAAAATCGACTAATCCAAACAGTAGTAGGATTATACAAATACATTTCATTCTTTATACTTTATAAGTAGGCAGGTTAAATTTTTATTAAAATTAAGGCCTATAAATAGAATTTAGAACTCTTTTAGGTGACTGCAAGGTTAAATGTAAAGTATTTAATAAGTAGTAGTAAGTATGTTTTAATAAATGTTACTTATTATTTCCTGAAAATTTTCTGAGATATTAATAAGTTGATAAACTTTTTCTGTACTAAATGATGCTATTATTAATTGATACTTTTGCTAAAAATATTACTGTTTCCAAAAAATATTGTCCTTGTCTAAAATGAACAACTCTATATCGTTAAAAAAAATATATGATAAAGACAATTTCATTCACGAAAAAACTGAATCTGTCTCTCTTCGGCATTATTTAAAAATACTGATTACGGTATGTTTAATACAAAGACATAATAATAAAAAACATGTTCAGTTTTTTTGACAAGACAACATAAATTGATTTTTTTAAAAAACATTAATTTGAAACTCAAAACAAAATGTTTTTTAGTTTTTACGTAATCTAGACAGTCAAAAAATTCATACATACCTCTTCTTATTTACTACACACACAATTTTAAATACTCCAAATAATTTTAATCAGAAAAATGGCATAGCGAATTTGGTCTTTAAAAATTCTAATTATTGAACAACCTCAATCGATAGCTAGACAACCGGAAGAGGTTTTGCTGCAATTCCTATTGACATGAAAATGTCACTATAGAAGTAAAGTAGTATTGCCAGTACATTTTACGGCAATACCTTATTAGGTATTGCCCTAAAATAAATACATAATGATTGAATGTAACATAAAATATGTACAAAGTAGTCGTATGGATTACTTTGTATTTTTTGATAATACTTAATTATTATCCAACTATCTTATTTTACTAGAAGTGTTTTTACGACCATTACAGAAATTGCGTATGAAAAAAAAAATCTATTTTCCTTAACACTAGATTAACATTGTATATACATTAAAAATATATATTAGCTTAGCCTAGGTGCTATATTTATGTTAATTTAAATTTTAACGCAATAGTGTTGATATGATCCTTATAATATTACAATTCAGAATGAGTTCAACGACCGCTGTACAATATTAAATTAGTTTATGAGCGTATTTTCCCGTTTATTTATACATTTTTCTTCTTGATTTTAGTTTGAGTATTCTCTTTTAAAATTAACTATTTAACTAACACGAATAAAATGAAAATTCTCTGCTGTTTGCTTAAATGAATCAAATATCTAAAAACTCTGTCTATCAAACAGAATAACCAAACAAGTTTTGGTGCATAATCACTAAATAGTACAAAACAAAATCGCTTTTTCTGTCCCTATATCCCTACTTTATTTTCTGTCTCTATGTCCCTATGTATGCTTAAATCTTTAAAACTAGGCAACGGATTTTAATGCGTTTTTTTAATAGATAGAGATTCGAGAGAAAAGTTTTTGTATGTAATACATGGTATAGTAAAAAAACACTGATCATTTTAGAAGTTTGTAATGTGATGTCGTAAATAAACAAATTCTGTAGAATATTTAGTATCAGTATTGCACCCACTGCGAAGACGGGCGGATCACTAGTAGAAGATAATATGCTTACCATAGTTTTTCAGAGTAATATCTCTGAATAGTTAGTTTAGCGAATACCTTTGGATTGACTCTATCTCATTGTATCTCGCTTCTATCATCATAAAGAACGAACAAAATGACACCGATGACATACGTTATCCTTCTACCCATCATTAAAACACACACCACCATAAAATTCTTCTTTCATCTTAAATTACTGCTACGTATATAAAACAATATTATTCCATTTAAACTTCAATAAATGAAAGCTTGGTTTAATAGTAGAGACCCGAAAAATTGACACTTTTTCTCATTTTATTTAATATTTTATCATTATTGATTGATGATAATAAAAAATATATTACATTCCTTGAATTGTAAAGAAAATTAATTATAATTTGTAGACGATGTACTTAGCATTAGGTATGTTACATTATTTTTAATGTCATATATATTAGATAAGTCCTAGGAAAGTAAAAGACCTGTTATTAAATTGTTTATATCCAATTATGACCATCTCCTAGGAGGACAATCCCTTTCTTTTATTTTATGACTTCCGCCTTGTATCAGTATATAATGGTTGATTTAAAGTCTGTTACCAACAAAAACAATACATCGATCGTCATAATATCATCACTTACAATGTCTTCAAAACTATTGGTGAGGATATCTTTAAAATATAATGATGTGATGCGCCTGTTAGAAGAACATTAATATATTATACACTTACTAGTTTTGCTTTTTTCAATTCTATAAATTGTATTATAATTGTTATAAATTTCGTAACAAAAATAAAATAATCAAATTTAATTTAGCAACAGAAGTAACGCAGTACTAATGAAGTAAAAAAAAACTATAATAAACTTTATAATGTTTAGGTATTTTTTACGGCATTATTTGCCGTTTGTGCTGCGGACAAGAATACTGAGAAAAGGAGTGCAGCTGGTTGGGATGTGACTGGTCTTATCCCTGGCTTAGTACAAGTAGCTGGCATGCCCATGCCGAGCAGCGGTATGTAACTATTTGAACTAAATTGATTTATTAATTATTATTTATTCGCAGAGTCGGATTTAAAGGTGTGGAGGCCCCGGGGCTACAAAGCAGTGAGGGCCCTAGACAAACAGAAGCGTGAACACCCTAATAATTATATTATTATGAATTAATTAGTTTTTTTTTATTTCAATCAGTAAGCTATGAATTGTTTCGTATTTGTATCGGTAACTTTTAAAATATTAAATAGTAACATTATTATAATTTGACTATATCTCAGTATTTGTTAACTTGCTGAAACCTGTGGCCCCCTCTCATGTGGAGGCCCCTCCTCATGTGGAGGCCCCAGGGCAGTTGCCCCGGTTGCCCTCCCCTACATCCGGCCCTGTTTATTCGTAATAAAATTGTATACTATATGTAAAACTGTCTCAAGGTTGGTCATCAGAATCTAGTTCCGACGTTGCTGGCGCTATAGCGGCTGCGAAGGCTGCAGCTTCGGCTGTCATGGCAGCACAGAAGCAAGTCGCTGCTGCTAAACATGCAGCACTGGAACAACAAAGTGCCGCTAGTGCTAAAGAGGCAGAAGCAGCTCACGCAGCACATAAAAGGTGAGTCTAAATAATATTTGTGTTCATCATGGTGATCATTATTTTTAGTATGGTATCTTGATTATATATCTGAATATATTTTTAGTGAAGAAGCTTCAAGATTAGCTCGAGCTCAAGCTCTTGAATCAGCACAAGCGGCTGTACACTCGCAGGCTCAACTCGCTGCAGCGAAGGCTCGCGCCGCCGCTGCGCAGAAAATAGCGGCAGCGCGAGAAGCTGCTGCGGCTATGGCAATTCAACGAGCTGCCCAAAACCAAGCTGCTAAGCTCCAAAATGCTGGTAAAGATTTTATATTGACTTCTTTTACATCCTCTATAAAAAAAAAATTAACTGTATCCGCCGAAACAGTGTGTGTAACTTGACTTGACTTGTTGTTACCTTATTAACTATTTTTGTAAGCTATAAATAAAATATTAAGTTGTACTCGTAAGTACGTGTATGACCACTAAGTACTATATTTATTTATAAAAATATATTAAATAAATTTATTTGAATAACATTTTAAATCAACAGATTTGGAGGCTTTGAAGCTCTCAGTGATACAAAGTTCAGGGGCCGCTGGTGCAGCTGGCGCGGCTCAACACGCGGCTACAGCCGCAGCTGCGGCACTACGTCCAGCTGTATGGAATCCCACCTGGAAAGCTGGCTGGACTCCATCTGCTGCAACTTGGACATGGTCTTAAAATTATTATTAAGAAATTAAATAATATTTGCTTCGCACAGTTGTGCGCGTTTTGCTTTTTTTTATTTTATAACAATTTTTTATTCCATACAAATAAAATAATTTAGTACAAAAAGCTTTTTTCTTTTATACAATATTCTTAAAACGTGACTGGGATACGTACTTCTATAATCATATTACTACTCAACGTCTAATTAATTTAAGTTCTTATGAACCCTTTGATGATAATGATTTTTAATATATTACATTTTAATATTAGTTTGATAATGAAATTATACAAATAAGTTTAGAAATAACCTAAAAGTAGTGATTACATACTCTTTTATACCTCCTTATATCCTAGAAAATTGATTGGTACTCAATACGGCTGCGCCGTTGCCTTGGCAACTAGGGATGAAGCTCCATCTGTCGTTACTTCGCAGCTTCCGACAGACGTTACGTAATAATGTTTTCTTATTTTCTGAGTGAAATAAGTTCGATAAAATGTGAGTGAAGTAGAAATATATTTCACAAAAATGGATGACAAACGGTAAGTAAAGAATCGTAAAAGAAAGATTTTTTTAAATATTTGAATAAGGATAACAAGAGGAGGTATAAAAAATATTTATGTGTTTAACAAGTATAGCTAAATTTATTATAGATTATATATGAGAAAAGTTTTTTTTTTAATTTATCAACTATTATAAATTTTAGTAATAGTTATGTTCGGTCCATTTTATTAGTTTAATAATTTAATTATGCTCTCAAAGAAATTTTTACTGAAAAAAATGACATTATCACTATTATTCACAGAAAAATGATTTTCATACATCTCATCCTAGCGGTAAGCTGCTGTCTTAACCAAGTAGCTGGTCAAATAGATCGACGACGATTCTCGAATCCTACGTATTATAATGTTGGAGGTGTACTCTCTAGCAATGAGTCCGTCACTTTCTTCAAGGATACCATTTCGGTACTAAAATAATTCTGAAATATATTTAAAAACTGCAATATTATTAAGTAAATATTTTAATGTTTTCAAACTTTCTAAAATGCCATAGCGAAATAGGTGTGATTTATAGCCAGATATGTGATATGATATGTGATTCAAATTATAAAAACAGTACAGTTTGAGTTTTGATATCTCCATCACATTGAATTATTGATTAAATCTAAATATGAGTCTTAATAATTATACATTTTAATTCAAGTGAACATTTTAAGATACAATATTTACATGAATATTTTGGCATTCCAGAATCTAAATTTCAAAGATAAATACGTACCACGAGGTGTGACCTATCATGACTACTCAATTCTAATGGATCCAAACCCAATAAAAACGGCGCTGAATGTTTGCAAAGACCTTATAGCTCATCGAGTAAGTAAATACTGTTTAAAAAAAATAGCATATTTCATAACTTTTTAATAATTATTTATTAGTTATATTTCTGAATTTAAAAATACAAATATCTTTAATAGGTGTACGCTGTTGTCGTCTCTCATCCGTTAACTGGTGATTTGTCACCAGCTGCCGTTTCCTATACAAGTGGCTTCTACCACATTCCGGTAATCGGTATATCATCCAGGGATTCGGCATTTTCCGATAAGAATATTCACGTATCGTTTTTGCGGACGGTGCCACCTTATTCACATCAAGCGGATGTATGGGTCGACGTTCTTAAACACTTTAATTATATGAAAGTTATAGTGATACATAGTTCTGATACAGATGGAAGAGCCATTTTGGGAAGGTATATTAAAATACTTCCAAAGAACATTAATTTAAGTAATACGAGTATAAGTAAATAAATATTTGCTCCCTGTAGGTTTCAAACAACGTCTCAAAGTATTGATGAAGATGTGGACAGGAAGGTCGTCGTTGAGCAAGTCATTGAATTTGAACCTGGCCTTGATTCTTTTAGTGATAAGCTGATAGAAGTTAAGAGTGCGCAGGCAAGAGTATTTCTTATGTATGCCAGGTACGTTTCAATCTCTATTATTTTTAATTAATTTAATGGATTTATGATAATTATCATTTTACAGTGCCTGTATAATTTATTTATTATCATTAATTAAATTATAGCTGAGATGGCCCAGTGATTAGAACACGTGCATCTTAACAGATGATTGTGGGTTCAAACCCAGACAAGCTCCGCTATATATATGTGCTTAATTTGTGTTTATAATTCATCTCGAGCTCGGCGGTGAAGGAAAACATCGTGAGGAAACCTGCATGTGTCTAATTCATCGAAATTCTGCCACATGTGCATTCCACCGACCCGCATTGGAACAGCGTGGTGGAATATGTTCCAAACCCTCTCCTTAATGGAAGAGGAGGCCTTATCTCAGCAGTGGGAAATTTACAGGCTGTTACTTTACTTACTCTACTTTACATTAATTTGTATGAATTTTAGCAAGACTGATGCTGAAATAATATTTCGGGATGCGACCTACTTGAACATGACGACAACAGGTTACGTGTGGATGGTGACAGAACAAGCCCTGGACGCTGCTAATGCACCTGAGGGCTTACTCGGACTGAGACTGGTCAATGCTACCAATGAACATGCCCATATTCAGGATTCAATGTACGACGGATAATGAACTATTTATTCGTGTCGTATTTCTTGCCATGTCTTTTTAATTATTTAATATCCGATTAGACATATTTTTCTCGCAACCTATTGTACTGTTGTAGTAACATGCCAAAAATCTCGAACCTTTAAATAAAACTAGAAAGTTTTAACATTGTTTCAACGTTGGATGAACGATGCGTAAATACAAAAAAAAATACTAGCTTCGGGTAGCGATTCTCTTTCATAAAGTGTGATTATATTAGCAGTTCTACAATTTTGTAACACATTTTTACACGGTTTCGTTTTTTTTTTATACGGTTTCGCTTATATATAAATATAAGTACTTCTAAAACACGAATTAATGGTGTTTTTCAAGTGATAATATTTTTTTCAGATATGTACTCGCGTCAGCAATACGCGACATGAACACTTCAGAAGAAATTCACGCTCCTCCGTCTGATTGTGACAATTCTGGTTCTATCTGGAAAACCGGACAGCTCCTATTTGATTACACCAGAAAGCAGAGTTTAGAGAACGGAGCTACTGGACACGTCGCTTTTGACGATCACGGTGACAGAGTACACGCAGAATATGACATGGTGAATGTGAGGGCCCAGGGAGAACACGTGGCTGTTGGAAAATACTTTTATTCCAAAGTAAGTTCGAAACGTAACAAGGCTTAATCATTCCAGCCAATGCATTTGAAATGATATACCTACCAATCTACTCTTTTGTTACAGGAAACTCAAAAAATGCGTTTAGAACTCAAGGAGAATGAAATAATTTGGATGGGTCGTAGTTCATCAAAACCAGAAGGGTTTATGATTCCTACACATCTCAAAGTAATTATTTAACGCTCATAAAAGTGCTTGTGAGTACGATATATTTGTAATAGAATTTCATGTGATATTTTGTTATTGTTTAAGGTTTTAACAATAGAGGAAAAACCGTTTGTGTATGCTCGCCGTGTTGACGATGAATTAGAATGTACGGTGGAAGAAGTACTGTGTCCCCATTATAATGCTAGCGATGAAGCAGGTGAATCTATGCGATTTATTATTGAATTGACTAAAATTAAACAAACAGACCGAGATATTCAATCCCTTTAACTATATTTTAAAATACGCTGTGCTTCAGGAATCAAATGTCATCCGTTCATAATATGAATCATATTATCATCTCTTTTAAATTTGATCAGGTATTTATTTTAGCATTTATATTTCAGAACATTTACAACAAAATATATCTTTTTTCCTTTTACTTTCAATTACGTCATTCAACGGTAGATTGTCTTAACTATTACGTGGTTTCATCATTCTAGATCAACTTTATTGCTGCAAGGGCTTTTGTATGGACCTGTTACGGTACTTATCGAAAGCGATCAATTTTACTTACTCGCTAGCTCTATCTCCTGACGGACAGTTCGGAAATTATATAATTCGAAACTTTTCACAACCAGGAGCTAAAAAAGAGTGGACGGGATTAATAGGTATATTTCCAAAAAAATAAACTAAGCTGACTAAATTTATTTAAAAAAAAAAAACAACTGAATTAAAAAAAATCTAAGAAGGGATTAATGTAATTACGATGTAATGTTGGGTAGGTTTAAGAGAGTTTTACTTGATATTTGAATTACTTTTATAGGTGAATTAGTTTACGAAAGAGCTGATATGATTGTCGCACCTTTAACGATTAATCCGGAACGAGCTGAGTTTATAGAATTTAGTAAGCCATTTAAATATCAAGGCATCACAATTTTAGAGAAAAAGGTGAGACACAATTCTGAATATTGCTATAAATTAAGCAATTAACGTAGATATGTAAAATTCTGCTATCATTTTTTACAGCCTTCACGATCCTCAACCCTCGTATCGTTTTTGCAACCATTTTCAAACACGCTTTGGATATTAGTAATGGTTTCAGTACACGTGGTCGCTTTAGTGTTATACCTTTTGGACAGATTTTCTCCTTTTGGGAGATTTAAACTAGCGAACATCGATGGTACCGAGGAAGATGCTTTGAATTTATCTAGTGCTATTTGGTTTGCGTGGGGCGTTTTACTTAATAGCGGAATTGGAGAAGGTACTATATAGGATAAAAATGTTTTTTCTTTTTTTTTTGACCATGGCTAAAATTAGTTTTAAAAATATCAAATTTGATTTAGTCTTTTGCTGTCTATTATTTAAAGTCAACTTGCGATTTAATTAAATACATATACATGGTACATTTCAGAATATGTACCTACTTATTTGAACAAAGCAGCGGAAATCTATTGAATAAGTGAAATTTATTTTAATATTTAACAATTTAATACCTTAAGGTACTCCAAGAAGTTTTTCTGCTCGTGTCCTCGGTATGGTTTGGGCTGGTTTTGCTATGATCATCGTCGCTTCGTATACAGCTAACCTGGCAGCTTTCCTTGTACTCGAAAGACCTAAAACAAAGCTAACTGGAATCAATGATGCCAGGGTAATTATTCTCTATATATCAATGATTACATTTTATTTCCATGAAAAAAAAATGATACTTAAATATGAATATCTGTTTTTAATTTTATACCGACTATACGATATTAATCATTCGATTTTATTTTCTTGAAAAAAAAATGATACTCAAATATGGATATCTATTTTTAATTTACTACCTACTATATGTAAGATACGTAGAAGTAATCCAACTATTGCTAAGACCTATTTTAGCTTCGCAACACAATGGAAAATCTAACCTGTGCTACAGTGAAGGGATCTGCTGTAGATATGTATTTTCGGAGGCAAGTTGAATTATCGAACATGTACCGAACGATGGAAGCGAATAATTATGACAATGCTGAACAAGCTATACAAGACGTTAAAAATGGGTAAATAGAATCTTAAGATTACATTTCTTAGACTAGGTTTGATACAGAACACTAGCAAGTAAATTATAAAGTGTAAACAATTATTATTATTTAATATATATCTATTAACGATAAAATATTTTCATAAGAATAATTATGTTTTTGTATTTAATTGGAACACATACCTAAATATTCCCAAAATTTCTTTAAAGGAAACTAATGGCGTTTATCTGGGACTCATCGAGATTAGAATTCGAAGCTGCTCAGGATTGCGAACTAGTAACAGCTGGTGAACTTTTTGGACGATCTGGATACGGTGTAGGGTTGCAGAAGGGATCTCCATGGGCCGATTTAGTCACACTCGCTATATTGGACTTCCACGAAAGTAATAAAATATAGAAGTTATTAATTAATTAAAGAAATTTTACTGATTTTTTACAATACTGTCAATTCTTTAACAGGTGGAATAATGGAATCTTTGGACAACCAATGGATACTTCGCAATAACATGCTTAACTGCGAGGAAAACGAAAAAACTCCGAACACATTAGGTCTGAAAAACATGGCAGGAGTGTTCATATTGGTTTTAGCGGGCATTATCGGAGGAATAGTCCTTATCGTGATTGAGGTGGTGTACAAACGTCACCAAATCAGAAAGCAGAAGAGGATGGAGATCGCGCGCCACGCAGCTGACAGGTGGCGCGGCGCCGTTGAGGTAAACCGAGCAAAGATACATGCCATGGACCACATCGACATCAAACGACAAATTGAAACAAAAATGTAACCCGCGCTTCCCCTTCTTGATAACGATTCACTTACAAGTATTGTTAACGACCAATATTCTTACCAATAAAAATATTTATCTTTCGTTTAGATGCTTAATTTGATAGTTGCCCCAACCGGAATATCATCGTGGTTGTAAGTAGAAATGTGATTTTGTAATACTAATGGGATGTGCCGATTTTTGATTATAATTATGTTACAGAAGCGAAAGTCATTGCGGGCGTCTATTTTGCCATCGCAGCGTCGAGCAAAGTCGAATGGGGTGAAGGAGACGGGAAGCATCAGCTTGGCGGTTGATAGAGGCGTGCGACGTCGCGACGAGCCACGCATACCGCGCTACATGCCTGCCTACACACCAGACGTATCTCATCTTGTAGTTTAAACTTGTTAACGTAAAAGATATAAGATTCATATTTATTAAAACTTAGTTAGATTCAAATCTTTTAACGCGTCTTCAGTCTTCTCCTGAACTCTGTTTCTCCGCGGAAAAACGACAAAATAATGGCCTGAAGATTGACGGATTTAACCGATTAGGTGTTGCCAAAATGAATACAATATTGTCAATCTAATGAACACTATTCAATAGAATATTACTGAATAGAGCAATCATACTGAATTTGGCGTAAACTTCTATATTCGCACGCTCTAATCTCAGCACATTTAGCGTCATTTAGGTCCCGTCGACATGTCAGTTCCACGACTCCAGTAGAGTTTGTTCGCTTAGATACACGCAGACCGTGGACAAGGTTCCCTTGTTAATTGCAAGATCGATCTGTAACCTTCTCAATCTTCAGTAAGTAATTGCATATACAGGCTCTGCTCTTGTGACAACTGAAGTCACAGAAAGATCGAAGAAAATATCCTCAGTATCCCTTTCAGAAGCAGGGTCTCTAGTTTCCGATTGACAAGTGACTCAAATAACTCATGTTTGAGTCCCCATCTCTATCTCCCTTCTCGGCTGCACTTGGTACTTGCACTTAACAGTGTCCTCAAGGGTGTTGAACGCCCGCACCAATCCCGACGTACTCTTCCCTTCGCTCTAGTCCTTGAAGTTTGCCTGTCTCAGTGCCCCGTCCGTACCTTCGAAACCTTCAAAAACAGCAGTTCGCCTCTTGAAGTCGAGTCCGGCCGGTTGGAATACTGTCTCCTACTCTGTTCTGTTAATCTAGGAGTTTCTAAAATCTTGTATGTTACCTTCTAACTGAGCCTGCGTTGGCTGCGAAGCAGCTACCTCGCGCTCAACCGATTCGATGTATTCATGTAAAAATAAGAGCACTATCTAAAGATTTTAAGTGAAAGAAAGGATATATTTTTTTGTATATTTCAAGATATTAAAGCCGACTTCGTATAACTTCTGTTGGACCTAAGGACAAAATGTCAATTTTGGTATATACAAATCATATAATATACACATTATATAAATACATACAAAAAATTATGTACTTTATTAAGTAGTTGAGATAGAACTGCGTGTATTATGTTTAAGATTATTAAAGAACACCAAATAAACAACGATTAAGAGAGTAAATGTTTTAGTTAATTTTATTACCTTTTTTCGTTTAAAGGTTATCTCGTATCTACTGCTGTTTTTTAAATCCTAAAAGTTATAACAGTTCCCTAAATGTTAATAAAAATGTACTCGAATTAAGATAAAGATATTCCCACTACGTAATATGTTCATTTTTATTAATATTTTTACATTTATACATATCATGTCATCTTTATCGCAGATATGACAAGCTTGAATCTGTGATAAAGTGTCAAGGTGTAAATCACAAGATTCATATTTTCATGATATTCATAACTAGCGGCTCGCCCCGGCTTCACACGGGTGCAATATTTATATTAAATATAGGTACTACAGAATGACCAAAAGCTATCCACTTTGATTATAAAGACTATATACAAAGTTGATAGCTTTTGGTCATTATACAACCCACTGTCATCACACAGTGTCCCTGCATTTGAATTCTCATATATCTTCGAAATTATTTATAACATTCTTCTGTAAAGGGTCATATTGGTCAAATCAAATATATCAAATTTCTGATATTTTGATGATTTTTTTGTTTTTATGTTACCGGATAAATAACCGGCTAATCTCTGCAAAGTTTGGACCGATTTTGACAGCACTTTCAATGGCAGATAGCTAATGTAATAAGGATTAACTTAAATTTTTATTTTAGAATTATGCATAAAATAATTAATAATAAAATCACTCTACAATGCAACCCGCGGAGCACTCCCGCCGCCGTCATGTTCGATTCCTCCCATCAACAGCTTAATTACAAAACTTAGGTAGTTTTTACAGAATTAATAGGAACAACATATACATACATAACTTTTATGTTAAAATCAAACGGGCACGAATTCGCGGGCACAGCTAGTTATACATACATGTAACGCTTCTTCTGAAATCTCTATCCATTAAAAAAAAACGCGTGAGTACTGAGTGCTACATAAGGAGGATATTGCCCATAATCGCCACGCTGGGCAGGCGGGTTGGCGATCGCAGGACGTATTCTCGCACCGATAACGCTGCTGCCCGTCATCGGCCTGTGGCATTTAGCTACACCTATTTTGTTGATGGATATACCGCCATCAGTCGATCGCCAGAGCTTCGTTTGCTGATCGGCAGGAGGCACCACGGGCAGGTGAGATTGGCTTGGGGCACTAAGGTATAGTTTGCGCCCCCTTACATCCCCTATAAATAATGTTCTTCCACTTCAGTGCTAGATTTAAAATAAGTACCTAATAAGTTTTAAAGACCTCTGAAAACGGTGGCGGTGACCTGATGTTGACATTTCAATAAACACCGAATAACAGCAACAACATACACAACTTAGACTGATTCTATACAAATAACTACCCTATAGAAATGCTGGACCTGTGGGTGGGTATGTTGAGGGAATTACAGAATTCTTGCTGCAATCTCTACTTATTTTAATATTGCATAAACATAAACAGCCTATAAATTTCCCACTGCAGGGCCTCTCCCATTGAGGAGAATTTTTAGAGCATATTTCACATCACTGCTCCTATTCAAATTCGACTTGGAATAACGAACGACCTCAAAAACAACCCTGTATTATATACTGTATTCGATACCTAAAGTAGAATAGATACAGTATACATTAAGGTTGATTTAAGAAGTAGATACCTAGGTACTGACTCGTAGACACCATAAATTTTACGTGTTTCAATATAATATAAATGTAAGCACTGTTAATATTTTTACTTTGCCTAGTGTCGTAGTTATTTGATTAAATTCTTAGTTCAATGGTTTCTATCAATGATGTTGTAGTAAACAGATATGTTATTAACGCGCAAAAAGTGAAGACTAGAAATCGTCTTAATTGGGACGTTTGCCTTTAGTTTTTTACGTAGTAATACGTTATAATACATCATAATTACGTAGTAATACGTTTTGCATAATTAAAACATCTAGTTATCAAGTTATCAAGCTATCCTTTTTACTTTTAACGAAATGTAAAAATAAACTAAAATAAATGGTCCCCGGCGCGGCACACTTTTTTCTAAATAAAACTAGTTATTACGGATTTTAACGTCACGGGTACTGTACCCGTGACCAGGAACGCTCTAAAGTCCTCGAAACGTCGGGATGTCCAAAATAATTAATATACGCGATTAAAATCCGTAATAACTAGTTTTATTTAAATGTGTAATAATCGCGAAAATTTAAGACAACATTACACTTTTTTCTATTGTTTAGTATGGATATAACATATCTGTTTATTAGAATATCATTGGCTTCTATTTATTTCAAACCTAGACTTTAATTGTTAGGGCAATTTGTAAAGTCAAAACAATGTCAGTTGTCATTTTCATTGTCAATCGCACATGATACTGAATACTGAGTCACTTTAAATTTAGAGGTTGATTTATGTATTATATATTTTCATAGTCTAAGAGTATCCATAAGCTATTATATACTAAGTCTTATTTAAAAAGTGTTAATTTAATATCAGTTATACCATATGAGATAAAAAATTGCTACAAGAATCTAATTTCTTGAAAATCGTTTGTCATATTAGGGCAAAGTAAAATAATTATATTATATAAATTATATAAAAGTTCCTTTTAATCATGACTAAACCAGTAACACATGTTCTGTTTGACATGGATGGCTTGTTATTAAGTATGTTATTTATAAAGAGAAATAAAGTAGGTAACAGTCCAAAATGTAGTTACGATTTTATTCTTATTATGAATTATTTTCAGATACCGAGGATTTATATACGGTAGCATTTCAAAACATTGTTTCAAAATATGGTAAAGTTTACACATTTGATTTAAAATTAAAATTAATGGGAACTCAAGCTCATGAGGCAGCACAAAAAATTGTTTCTGAACTGCAACTACCAATAACACCAGAAGAATTCATAGATGAAAGTAAAAAACAGTTTGAAGTGTTGTTTCAGGATACCAATCTTATGCCAGGTAATTAAATATAAAAATAAAATGTATATTATGTGTAGATGTTATATGCACTTGCTTATAGACAAATATCTTCAAATACTTAGTGTAGTCTTCATTAGTCACACTTGGTTTCTTTATGTGTATAGTTAATTGTAAATTAAAATTAATTATATTAATAATTATTTCAGGTGCAAAGAGACTTATTGAGCATTTACATAATAAAGGTATACCACTAGGGTTGGCAACCAGTTCAAGTGAAGAAAGCTATCATTTAAAAGTTGATAAGCACCACCAAGCATTATTTTCTTTACTTCCATACAAAACATTTGGCTCTTCAGATCCTAGTGTTAAAAAGGGAAAACCACATCCAGACATATTTTTAGTAGCTGCTTCAAAATTTCCAGAAAAACCTCAAGCCGACCAGGTATTTTGAACTTTTTAATCTAAACATTGTTGTTAGTGATAAAATAAAAAAAATTAAATATCTTCATTTATATAAGATTGTTTCATCATATGTTAAAATTGTTATGTTTATTTCTAGTGCCTAGTCTTTGAGGATGCTGTTAATGGTGTAAAGGCAGCAAGGGCAGCTGGCATGCAAGTTGTTATGGTTCCTGATCCCCGAGTAGACAAGAGCCTGACAGAAGAAGCTACTATTGTCTTACAAAGCTTAGAGGATTTTAAACCAGAAATATTTGGATTACCACCATTTGATGATTAAACAATAAACCAAAAGAATTTAGAAAAATTATATTAGATTAGAACAATTTATAATGACTCCATTACTTCTAAATGGTATTGGAAATGTTAAATAGAGTTATTATATGTATATTTTGTGAAAACAAATTGAAATTTTTAATATATAAAAATTGTTTCACACATTTTTTCTAGTATTTTTATTTCAAGTATAAATCTAACTTTATAAAATTTACAATAATAAATAAAAAAAAAATTGTAAGAAAATAATATATGTTTGTCAATTTATCTAAATTTTTTAAATTTAATAAGGTTATTTTATTGTTGATCACAGATTCACAGATAGTATTTTTTTAAGAATACTTTATAACCAAGAGTAATAAAGCACTAAATGTGTATATAATATAAGAGGGGGTGCTATGGATATTTCATTTCAGATCTGTATTGTATATGCATATATATACAGGATATCACATAATCAGTTTCACACATGGATCTGTAAGGATATGGAATTATTTTTGATAGTTTCGGTTACAGTAAGAGCCACCATACTCCATTTCTGGTATATAATGTAGTTATGCACTGAATACGCTAATTTATCTATCTACCAGTGGAAATTTATGATATGGCCTTAAGTCTTTTTCTTTTCTAGGTTGTTCTTTATTTTGTAGTATTTCTCAATGTAAGGTTTAGGTAAAAAAAGTTTTCAGAGGACGCTTTTCTGCATTATCACCAAAATAACTTTATAACTAGGGTATTAAATAAAAAAACCATATTTTTAACACATCTATATATTTACATAAGAATTTTAACAGTGCCATAATGGGAGACATACATAGCAAATTTTAGCAATTTATATTCGAAAGCGAGCCAAAACAAAATATTTGCCAGGATAAAACAAAGTAGGAATGTGATGGGCGACTGCAAGATTACAGTATGACACTACACTGCAACCAGTCAAATCTTTACATCGATTTAAGTAGACACAGCATAGGATGCTGCTGTCAAACCAAAATCTTACAGTCATCAATAATTCCTAATACTTTATTTATTAATACATATAATTAAACATATTTCAATATTGATCTGTAATTTAACATTTTAAAACATAAAATAAAATTCAGTTGTTGAACTATAAAGCCTCAGCAAATCTAGTGCTGATAATACTGTATGTAGAAGGAAGGTTATAAGATGCTTCAGTTTTAAAAATCTATGTATAGAATATAGATTATGTATATAGTAAAGTATTCTTAATACATTGTTTCAAATCCTATACTACATCCTCTAAATACATAGACATTGGGCTATGAATGAATTGCTATAATAAAATTTAAATTTTTCTTTGATAACTATTAGGCGAAACTAATGTACAGAAACAATTGAAATGATTCATTTAATAGATACAGGACCAGGCATCAGTAAAATCACATGACCACACATATTTAACACGTTCTGGCGACTTAACTGTGTCATTAATAAGAATATATTCTAAACAGCGATAAAATTGTACGCATTATTATATAATATATAATTAATTAGGCAAAGGAAAACACTTATTGTAACATTATTTTAGTTCTAAGAAAATTTAAATAAATTGTTAGTTATAACAAGTGGATATAGAGGTCACCAATAAACTGTTTAATCAGTGAATTTACGGTTAGGGTTACGTCCAAACAGAGCTGTACGGATCTCAGGCAGCAGCTGCTGGGCAATGAGCTCCAAGCGAGACTCCAGGGTGTTGCAAATCTACAAAACACACAAAAAATTATTAAGATAAGAGGAATAATCTATCTTATAAATGTATAGTATCATGTGACAAAAACAATAAATTTCTAATTACCTTGATGCGACCCTTAGCTGCAATGAGCTCAATACCTCCGCAAGTGTCTGGAGACAGATAATTATCTGGGTCCACTTTGAGCTGTGTATCCTTCTTTATCTTGGCTTTGTAGTCTTGCTGAGCCCTACCAAAGAGAGATTCCACAAGGCTCTTGTCTGCCTGTCTGACACGGATGGTCACTTGAGGTTCGATAAGCTATAAAAAGAAATATAAGATTTAACAAGTACTTAAAATTTCATCCTCATGTAACTTATTCAATAATTTTAATAATAAGACAATATTTATACTGAATAAATAAATAAATTATCAGGTTACAATTATAAATGTCATTAATGACAGTTAAGAGTAGTAATACTACAGAGTAAAATGTATTAATATCAAGCTTATTGTCTGTTTCTAATTATTTAGTCAATAAAATTTATTAGGATTTTTATTATACCTGGAAGAGAGCCTGAACAATGAGTGTTACAAGAAGATCAGAGTACAGCTTTGTGTCACTTGGGACCTCAGCCAGACGCTTGCGGGCCTCGTCAAGTACATTGCGTACATGGTCTTCACGTACTTTGAGTACCTTCAGACGGGCTTGGTTCAGCATGTTCGAGGAATTGCTGCAAATCATATCTCAATGAATATAAACAATTTTAAAAATTACACTGATTATGACAATATACGTAAAAAGCAGAAAACTATAATTTATGTAAAACACGCAGACATCATTTTTTAGACAACTAGGCCTTGTTATTTGCTACATATTGTTTAGTAAGTAAAAGCCTAAGACTAATTCTTAAACAAATTTCATAGATTTTTCAACAACTATAAACATGATTAGTTATCTCTAAGATTAGATTAAGGGAGTTCTAAATCTATGGAATATACAAAGCATGAGAGGAATCTATATATTATTTGCACTATCTTTTTCTTATTAAACATTAATTGATCTCATATAAATATTCATAAATTTAAAAAAACTGTAATTCATTATAGACTAATTTCATCTATATAATAAATACCCTTGTTTAGAGAATATAAAAAAAATTCAAACAAGCATTTGCCTTATATAATAATTGAATATTTGCATGTGACTATCAGTAGCACACAACTTTACACCAAAAGGTATGAAATTAGTTGCTTTTTGTGAAGAAATTTTAAATTGATTACCAATGCAACCAGTCATGATTGAGAATTTGTATTAGTCTTGATTAGCAGACTTAATCTAAAGTATTAAAAAAAATTAATTTTAAAATTATTGTCGCTCGAGATCTTCTTATTAATTAATCATTTCTTAAATTTGTACTTAGAACATAGTGAAATGGACAAGATTCATAATCAACTAAACCTACATCTTTTTTTGAAGTTCAACTTGTTTTTCCTTCTTTTCATAGTATTCCATGATCTTAAGTCGCTGTTGTTGAACAAGACGGCCTTTTTCAATATTGAACTCCTCTTCAGCCTTTGCATCGATTTCTTCGGCCTTTTCATTGGCCTCTTGTTCGATGAAGGCCATCATATGTTTGATCTAATAAGAAAAAAAAGCAAAATTTGACTAAAATACACCCCGTAAAGCTCATTTTTGAAGAAATATAGTGGTATTTTCTAGAATTAAAGATAGCATAAAACATCGGAACCCGTGGATCAATCATTCTGACAATTTTCATGTCGAATTACGACGTGTAAAAATTCATGAAATACTGTTTACTTTATTCATATTTATACCTGTTTTTGAACATCTGCATCGCTGAGCGCCATGGCTGATAGATATTTTTTAACACCACTAACACGAAAAACGGCCGATATTGAGCCAGAAATTAAAAAACTGGCTAGTTGAAGTAAGTCGACGCCTATCAGACGTGCTTTTTCATTGAACAATCATATGATCATTAATGTTGCCATTGCTGACATGTAATTTCCACTACGATCATAGACAATCTTTTTTTTTAACTACCTATCATTATAAACTAAAATAAGAATGTTTTCCGTATTCACTAGATGCATTTATCATTATCGTAGATGCTATGGTTACTATGGATTGATGTTAGGAATGGTTTATTAAGTTAACCGACATGATACTTGGTTAAACATCTTGATAATAGTTTTTTTTTTGAGCCTCATAAAAAAACTTAAAAAATAATCAGTGTTTAAAAAAAATATAACGCTTAAAATGTTTCTAATTTTTGAATGGATTAACTTAAATAAACTTGATTTTGTATCATGCATTTGCATCGTAATACTAACATAATATACTTAGTGTATATTATTTGGAGGTACTTCTAAAACAAAAAAAAATCTAAGCAATTCAACGATAACATATATTTTATACGGTAGGTGTTAATTTAATGGTTATCTTTTATTTCAAATTAATGAAATTTCAAATTAAGAGGAAGAAGTTTACAATGTTAATAAAACACTATGAAAAAGCGATTAAATAAAAGTAGTACTCCTCCTAAGGTTCGTAAATAGGATCCATTTGCATAATATTTATAATATAATAAGTTATCATTTTGTATCAATTTCCATTTTATACGACAGAACAAATTAGTGAATAAAATGCAACATATGATCGAATTTACCCTAATTTGAAACGATGTTATTTAATGCAATAACCCTTAGATCGTGATCATTTTGATTTAATCAATGCAATTCCTTAATATTGTAAATATGCTTTTACTTTAAAAATAGAAACTTCATAAAGACACATAAAAATCAATAAAACCTATCATTATTAGAAGTCATATTATATTACATACTTTTAACGTAGATTTTTGGTAAATAATTAGGTAGTGTTTTTGATAAAATTAACTGTTTCCGCTTTTAACAATATGGCCGCCAGTTGTTTAGGGTAATGTGGCGTTCGACAAATCCGAGTGAAATTGTTATAATTTATTTTAGCTACGTAAAGATGTACACAGTTTTAAGCATTTTATAGCAGTGTTTCATGGAAAGGCTGTATTAAAAATACTTAATAGTTGGTGAATAAAATTCTAAATGCAGAGAAATTGAACAGTCAACAAACTTTTGTTTATTTCGTCGAGTGAATTTATTTATTTCGCTTGAAAAAACTTGATTATGAAACAACCTTTTGGTTATTAAAATAGTGAAACAAGGACTGAATTTAATATATTAGGTAAATACCATTTATTTATAAAGAACTGAAATTAGAACGTCTTCCAGTCGCCATTGTTTGACAGACGAATAAATAACCATCTTGATGTATGTATACCTACTTTATTTGTTATTATTGACTGCTCTTATCATAATTATCTCTATTAGAAAGACATTATGAGATTTTCTCATCAGGACTGACTTAAATAGTGTCTACAAGCTCATTCAGCTCATAGTTATCATCAATACGAAGCTGGAACTGGATGATATCGATGCTAACTTTTTCCTCTTCTTTTCACATTAGAGGTTAATTTTAATAAATAACATATCATGAGCATTGAATAAGTCATGAATGATTGTATATTTGACGTAATACTTCAAAATGAATTCAATTATGGTGATATTTAAGTGACATTTAATAAATTTTTTCATATTTGTTAGGTCAGAATTAATGTGTGAAGAAATTTTAAAGTTTCGAGTATTGGAAACAAACAGACTAACCAATATGAAATGTTAGTATTGTAGAAATAATGATAGTGATGTTACTATTTATTATAATCATGTACAGTAGTGGAATTAATATATTATTGCAACATTTATAATGCTTTATTAGTATTAAGATAACTGACAAGTAACCTTTGTTTGTTATCAAACATGGTAATAATAATTTTTGAAGTGATATGTAGAGTGCATATACTCAGTTTTAGGTTAAATAATATTGAGCTTTAATTAAATTAATGTAAAAAATATCAAATTACAGGTTATGGCAAACTTGAATTTCCAACAAGCGCCTAGAAGCCTAGCTAGTGGCGGTGTTGGAGGCAGAGTTGGTTCAGGATTGGTCGGTGGTGTATCAGGGCATGTGACACCAACATTTGGTGGTGCCCTGTCACCTGGACGGGGTTCCACGGCTATGCCTGGAGGAGCTCCTCCCTCCATGGCCTCTAGATCTACGTTATTTGGACAAAGAGCATTCGCTGACCGTAGAGTACCAATGGCAACACCACTGTCACAAGCCAACTCAAATTCAATGGTGAGACAATTACTTGTTTTTAAGAAGGTTTGAAGTAGTTAGTTACTTACAGCAAACTAAGCTAAAGGTAATATTTTAGCCTCATTGTCAAAATATTACAATGAAAACATTTTTTTGCTAAGAAAATTTAAATTGGATGAAAGATCACATTGTTCTAGATATTTTGTAATTTAGCAAGTTAGCAAGTAAGTTATAAATGAAATGGGTTCATTTTAAAAAGGCAATTAGGGCATGCAAAAATTAGTATTAGCAAAAACATTTTTGAGTAAGCAGCAATTTTGAAGATTTTGTTTATATGCAAATTATAAATGAAAAACATGCTTACTAAATGTAAAGCTAATTTTAAAATTCAAAATAATAATTCCACTTATACAAAGATACTTGCTTTGTGATGTATCATACCTATAAATTGTAAGTTTATTCACTTTTGCATACAAATAAAATTTTAGATTTGGTGTTTGCCTTTGATATATGTTTAAATTGAAATTCAGTTTATTAAAATTTAATATATAGAAAGCATTGTACAAAATTCAATATTGTAAATTATTGCATTTTCTATACTATGTCAATTTCTTCAAAATATAATCCTATAATAATCGTTTTGAATAAATAAACATTATAAATCGCCAATATGTTTATTTAACTAAATGAAAACTACGATAGTGACACGGTCGGTGTGGTATGTATAGTCGAGTATGGCGAATCTGTCGAGGTTCAACGCGGGGAACTACCATTCGGTGTTCGGCGAGGGCGGGGACACGTCGACGCCGCCGCTGTTGGACCTCAGCGAGTTCCCGTCGCTGACTGCGCGGGGCGCCGGCGACCAGGCGCCCGCCGCCGCGCCTCCGCCCCCCGGCTCTAAGCCCTACGGTGAGTCCGAGCTGCATGCCGTCGTATTTAGTAGCTCAACTTAACATAAGCCCGGCTCTAAACTTTACAATCAAAACTAAGTATACCCTAAAACGTAGCTTAGGATATAAATATTTTTTTTTATTATGGGTCCATAATAAAAGATGTGCCAATAGTCAGTACTTTTGGTGTGAACACATTTTATGTACATATTTTATTACAAATCATTTCCCTTCACATAAGACAAAATAATATGTATCTATTGTACACTTTGAACACATCAGAATATATCACCACAAGGAACTCAAAATCACATTCCTCCACTAGTGGGTATGGTGAAGCAGCCTACCTCTGAGCAGTCTGAGTTCACGATGTCGTCCGAGGACTTCCCCGCGCTCCCGGGCACGTCTGCGGGCACGCATGCGCCCGCGCCGCCCGCGGACTACGCGCATGCGCCCGACAAACCATCACGGAAAGGCATACAGACATCACCGGATGGTAAGCCTATATATTTTTCTGTGTATTTTTGGGTGGAAAATAAGCTTGGCTCACATAGTAACCTTTTGTGATTACTTAGAATTACATTAATTTGAATGGTTTTCATGTTACTAAACGTAATGCTACTAATGTGGAACAAATTTTTATATAACATAATGAAATAAATATTAACAAGTCCTTAATGATTTCTCATAGAATACTATACAATAAATAACGAATTATGTCTTTATTTTAATCTGGAATTAAAAAGTTAGTTAAACATTATTTAACGGCTATTTTATTATCAGCAAGTATGTGCTAGAAATATATTAACAGCTATTGGTGTTAATTAATTAAGCTCCCCACTCATAATGCTAATTTAACCATTGAAAATATTCTTACCTTATTTTCTTTTCGAAATGATGACGTACTTGGTGTCAATTTATTAGTTATTTTTTTCATAGAATATGCATGTGTTTATAATTTATAATTAAATCATGTAGTTGACGAATAGATTTTTTAATAACAACATGCAATTTCTTTTTTCCCCCAAGTCATCAGTCAAGGAGCACATACGGAATACTATGGTGTGTATAAATATTTATACTGGATAAGACATTGTACAGTACTGTCATTTACCCTTTTTCTTGTAGCCTGTAATAAAATAATAATAACTGTGGACTTTCTATTCTATGTTAGCATTGTTTAAGGTAGAATATGTAGTATTGATTTAGAGGTATATAAATAAATGTTATTGTTAGTAATACTTTTTTATAGGTACATAAAAATGTTTAGTTTAATATTTCACGATTTATGCATATAAGATTAATAAGTAATTATACTAATTAGATTGATATGTAATGTTGGAATTAATGCAGAAGTTTGTTTTTGTATTTTGAATGACTGGGTGTTTAAAAACTATTGAACTATAATACATTGTTCTTTGGTGTAAAGTTTAGAGCTCTGGGGTTAAATAGGCTAGTAAAAAACAACTTAGCCATTTAATTGAAGCGAATTAGAAAATAGCATAAAAGTATATAAGACATTAATCAAAAATCGTAATCCACCTTTAATTTATTTGTTTCTATCAATATAATATAATTTGACTATTTAAATCAGCATGCAGCACTATGTTACTGGGAATATATGATTAATGAGTTTGATTGTTTTCAGGCAAAGTGACGAACATACCAGAGACAATGATACCAAACCAGTTTGGTATAGTGGGACTTCTGACCTTCATCAGGGCAGCGGAATCTGACCCTAGTCTGGTGTCGTTAGCGTTGGGGCAAGATCTCACCGCATTAGGCCTCAACCTCAACTCACCGGACAATTTATACCTTACCTTTGCTGGCCCGTGGGCGGATACGCCTTGCAGGTGAGAATATTCTCTCAGAAACTTAAAGTAAGCTGGTATATTATAGTCGAAGAGACAAATATTGATTTTAAATTGACTAAGGGTAATGACATACAAACAGTATGATAGATGCATTATTGGCTTTTTATTTTATGCACCATGAGGAAAAGCGATTAATACATTTTTAAAATATGAGCAATAATAATTACATTACTTTCTTGGGTTCTAAATAATTGTCATTTGTTCTTCCAAATCATTGTGTTCATGATAAAAAGTATAAAGAAATGATTTAGTGTGGTATTGTGTATGTGAATATCTACTTTGAAGTCTCTTTGTCATGCCTGTAAGAGTCGAGATGGCCCAGTGGTTAGAACGCGTGCATCTTAACCGATGATTGCGGGTTCAAACCCAGGCAAGCAACGCTGATTCATGTGCTTAATTTGTCTTGATAATTCATCTCGTGCTCAGCGGTGAAGGAAAACATCGTGAGGAAACCTGCATGTGACAAATTTCATAGAAATTCTGCCACATGTGTAGCGTGGTGGAATATGTTCCAAACCTTCTCCTCAAAGGGAGAGGAGGCCTTTAGCCCAGCAGTGGGAATTTACAGGCCGTTGTTGTTGTTGTCATGCCTGTATGCTATTTTCAACAATGTTTTTTTTTAAATAATTTAGACCACAAGACATGGACTACCACGTGCCCCCCGAGTATCTGATAAACGGATCTATCAGAGAAAAGCTGGCACCATTACGACTTAGTAGATATAAAGAGGATCTGTTATTCTACCTTTTTTACTGCTTCGTGGGCGACGTTCTGCAAATAGCAGCCGCGGCCGAATTGTGAGTATATCTGCAAACTTATTTGATTTATTGTTAACAATTTGGAATAGGCTGTTTGACTGGTTTTTAAAATCCATTTTATATTATTTAGTAGAAGTTAAGGAACCCAGTAAAAGTTGATTTTTTTATTCCTAGTACATATTTACCGAAAAATATCATATTTAAATAGCGCGCAAAAACGCTACTTGGACAACATGGCGCTGCAATGGGGCCTGTGACGTCACTTTGTTGTATTTTAATCTGTGGTACATATAGTAGAAAAGCAAGGTTAACAAGAAAGTGACTTCATCATAAGCCCGGCCAATCAGGAGCGTTTTGTGTCACGTGACAAACGTTTGAAAAAATGCATTTTTATGGATTTTTGAATAAATTAAGTATTATTTTTAACTTTCGTTAGTAAATAACAATTTTTAAATTCATAATATACACCGATTACAATAATTCACAATTTATTTTTCGCATTATCAAATAGCCTAATATTTCATGTCATATGCTTGACTGAATTGAGTTAAATATGATGTTTGCCTTTAAAAGATTCATTGTTACATTAATGTAACTGTACTGAAAAGATCGTAGCTTTATACGGCTCTCGTCCGATTATATTGCAGTATTGCTACTTACAGTATACTTACTACAGTAGCGACAATATTGCTACTTCTTACTGTTTTTTATATTCCTAATCAATCTATTATGGGGTTTAAGGCTGAAAAATAAAATAAACAGTTATAGTTTCAACAATAATAAGAGATAATTTTCTTTGAGAAAGAATGTGAGAGGGAAATGTATTTGCAATATAGCTATTGGTTATTGTTTTACATAGATTGTTTATTATTGTTTATCAGATACAACCGTGAATGGCGGTATCACATGGAGGAAAAGGTGTGGATCTCTCAAGCGCCCGGCATGCCCATGGTGGAGAAAACGTCCACATACGAGCGCGGCACATACTACTTCTTCGACGCGCACAATTGGCGCAAGGTAAACGAAATTTGAGAATAATATACATGTCGGATCGACAGCGACATCAGTACGATCGACAGACATCGTAGGGGCGTATTACTAGGGTGATCGAGCAAAGAGGAAACCGCGAATACAGGAACACGTTTATTCTACGTTTAAAGTACTTAATACACAAATTCAGTATTACACTGTTTCACACTTGGCAACGAAGCGAATGACAGTTCCTAGGATGGAGGTACTGATCTTCACGAGAGCGGAATCGTAAGTGAGTCGTCTCTGAGCGCCTCCACCGGGTAGGCTCCGTCGTAGCACGAAGTTAGTCGCGTCGTGACGTAACGATAGTGCTGCCGCCTCGCGGGATTCGTGCCGCGCTTCGTTACGCTAAGGAATTCATGACCGTCTCCGACATACATATATAGCATTACTACAAGTGTAAACTCATATATATATCAGAGCTAAACTGAAAAAATAAAGAAATAAATATAGAAATGTTGTTAAGTAAACAGTAGTGACTTCAAATTCGAAAAGACACTGTCCTAATTTACTAAATTCATTACTACTTAATTCACCGAAGGAAAAAGTCAGTCGGTGTTGATTATTAATTGTAAAGTGAATATAATTAATGCCTGGCCTATAATTAATTGCCTATAATTAAAGCCTGTAAATTCCCACTGCTGGGTTAAAGGCCTCCTCTCCCTTTGAGGAGAAGTTTTGGAACATATTCCACCACGGTGTTCCAATGCGGGTTGGTGGAATACACACGTGGCAGAATTACTAAAAAATTGTCACATGCAGGTTTCCTCACGATGTTTTCCTTCACCGCAGAGCACGAGATGAATTATAAAGACAAATTAAGCACATGAAACAGCATGCTTGCCTGGGTTTGAACCCGCAATCATCGATTAAGATGCACGCGTTCTAACCACTGGGCCATTTCGACGCTCTTAATTAATAATTAGAATTAATAACTCCAACTTTAATATATTCCAGGTGGCGAAAGAATTCCACTTAGACTACAGCAAGCTCGAGGGCCGACCGCAGCTGCCGCCGCACGTGCTCACGTAGCGGACCCGCGCCTCACCTATTGTAGTTTTGTTATATAAAAGTACAAGTTAAACTAACGTATTTTTATTTAAACCTTTACTAACATCTTATCTTCATCATCGCTCAAGGCGAAAAGCCCAGTGGTATCCTCTCTGTTCTCCTAACAAAGCAAATCGACAGATCTTGTTTGTTTTTTCTAGTCATCTGACATCTTTGCTAATTACTCCATAGAAGTTTGCAGTAACCTTTCCAGCCGTCATTTTAGAGCTGACGACCAGAATTTGAGTAAATTTAAGTAAGAGGATTTTCTTTTAGTTGTTCAGTAGTTGCTGCATATTAGCATTAGTTTTTATAATAATATTTAATTCCAAAGCGGCTGTCGACGCAAATATGATTATTTTTATATTCATAAACATAATATCAATTTTAGTTGATATACTTATTTAGACTTCATAATTAGTCCAAGAGTTCATACATCAAATAAAGTCTTTTGGATGTGTGCTATAAATTCAGATATACATATTCGAGAAGTAGGAAAAAAGTAGTAACTACTGGGATTCTTGCCAGTTCTTTTCGGTAGAATTTAAATTTCTAATCTGCTTAATCGATTAGAAATTACTAAAGTTATGTTTTTTGTTGTTGGTTTCTTTTTAAAATTCCTCAAACTTGTATCTAATCCTTGAATATTTTTTTTTCTATATTTCATAATAAAAAATTCAAATGAGGCGTGAAAAGGCATGTTGTGGGACGGCATGGCGATGTTGAGTCGTGTATAAAAAAAAAGTACGACACAAATGAGATTTAGCATCGGAAAATGCAATGGAATATGAAAATAAAACCGATTACTGCCGATTTACACAACCAATAGAAATAGCTCCCTATCGCGCCATTGGACGCTATTCATCGCTATAGATTCACGCTTCAGAGGAAGCAAGTGCATGTAAATCGACATGTCAAATTGGCGAATATATTAGGTTATATGATATTACAAGTTATTACGTTTGTGCAAAGATCATATTCGCATGAGAAATAAATATTGATAATTTGGGATAGCGTACTCAATTCGGATGTGTTCGGTTTTACGAATTTGCCGATGCGACATCTAAGTTGTGTCGTACTATACCTCATTCTTGCTGCCCGTACTGGTCGTCTTCGCGTTTGGACTCCACTTCCATTTACCATCAGGTGGAGTAGTCTTATTCCTACCCGGATAATATAAACTTAATAAAATATCTACTTAAATATAGCGTATTTAATTATTAAGGGCAGTAGTTGAATAAAACAAATGGGTAAAATATCAGGCATAATAAACTCTTTATTGTTCATATTCAGCATTGTTATGTACATAACTAATAACACAGTCGTGGTGTTCACGTTTACTATGTAGCAGTTTGACAGAAAGTAATTCTAGCTTATAACGCTACAAAATAATTAATAAATTGATAATAAACTTTCTGTGCAAATCTGACTACTGAATGTAAAGCAGATTTTCATATCAACATAAGTTAGTACTTGTACTCTAAATGATCAAACACTTGATCATAACTTGGATCTCTACAATGGAATTAATTTTGTTATAGACCTAGATATTTGTTTCTTAGAATCTAGTATAGCACTGCAGTTAGAAAGATGTGAGAATATTATTTTTGTGTGTATTAAAACTGAAATGCCTTGAGAAATTATATAATACTAATCAGTCTAAATCTTCAGTGCTAATTGAAGGAGGTTCATCTTTTTTCTGCTCAGTGGGTGATGAATTATCTTTCATTGTTGCTTCTTCGTCATTCTTCCCGGGAACCCACAAGCCAGCATCTACACATCTCTTCATGTAATAAACGGCCTCTTGTTCTGGCATTTTAGCGATGGTTGCTTGAAGCAATGGAACATCTTGGGCATCAAAGCATTTTTTCAATTCCTGAAATAGTTTTATTAAATAAATTGTTAGTAATTTGAATTACTTATAATAGTGACCAAATTATTCAAAATTATATTGGATATTAATGTATTAACTAGTTTTAATATTTAAAATACAATATTATAATACATACATCAGGGAGCTCTTCATAAACTTCGACTGGGTCCAATCCACCCGGTCCAAGCCTTGCCTTTCTTTCCTCTTCTTCCTGCTCACGAATTGCCTCTTGAATCTTCTCTGCCGCTCTCTTCTTAATTCTGGCTTTAAATTGTTCCAGTTCATCATCAAAGGAGTCTTTGTATGTTTTTTCAGCCACTTGAATTCTGTTTTAAAAATAAATATATTAAACACAAAATATATATTTTGTAAAAATGAGACAGACATAAAACAAAAATAAATAACAATAAATTATAACATTTTTTTTATGTTATAGGTTGGCGGACGAGCATTTGGGCCACCTGATGGTAAGTGGTCACCATCACCCATAGACAATGATGCTGTAAGAAATATTAACTATTCCTTACATCGTCAATGTGCCACTAACCTTGGGAACTAAGATGGTATGTCCCTTGTGCCAGTAGTTACACTGGCTCACTCACCCTTCAAACCGAAACACAACAATACTCAGTACTGTTATGAGTGGGTGGTACCTACCCAGACGGGCTAGCACAAAGCCCTACCACCAAGTGAACAGTAAAAAGTTGATAGAGAAAATGCTTTTCATAGAACTGTCTTTTTCTTGTTTATCATAAAGTAAATCAAGATATAAAGATGTGTATAAAAGCCAGGATGGCTTATTGATTAAAATGTGTTCAACTTAATCAATGATTTCAGGTTCCAACCCCCAACAAACAATGCATTGCTATGTTCGTAATTTTATAATTCATTTCATATTCGGTAGCGAAGAAGAACATTGTGAGGAAACCGGCATGTGTCTAATATTAATGAAATTCAGCTACATGGGTAATTTGCATGGGAAAAGCATTGTGAAATGACATCCAAACCTTAAACCAACGGGGGAGAGGTGTTAAGGCCAGCAGTGAAATGTTTGTAGGCTGTTACTTTTGTAATATAATACATATATATATATGGTAAGCCTAGGTCATAACCTCTGATATTTATATTTCATTTAACACTTGGAAAAGATTATGAGGAACCATGAACTTGTGTAGAAAAAAACATGTCACATGAGATCCCACTATTCTGCTCTAGAGCAGTGACGAAATTGTCTCCAAACATTCTCGTTAAAGAGAAGGTTTATAATCACATATTTTTTAAATTTTCATGTGTTTGATAATATACTTCAAGTTAAATTATTTCATAATAACCATATTTTTTAAACTATTATTAATCTAAAATATAAGAATTATTTAGTAGAATGAAGTCAAGTGAAAATACGTACCTGGAGAAGAATGAGCCCACACAGGCTCTCGGATCAACATCCAATTGCTTAGACAACTCCAATATATACTGCATACAAATAGTTTGGTGCGCTACATGAGCCATTAGGTCATGTTTCTATAAGGAAAGACATGATGAGTACATAACAATGTTGCATTTTTTAATTCCAAATTACAATTAAAAGTTTTCGAATAATAATAGAAAAAGTCATTCATACTACATACCTCTTCCATTTCCAGATTTATACACCAAATAACAAGGTAGTTAGCTGTTTCTTCACACACTAATTGACTGTGTGTCTGAAGGAACTGCTTTGAGTCATCATACCGTCGCAACATACCAAACTTCTTCAAAAGACTCTCATTATCCTTTATAAACTTTTTCATTTTTGCTTCCTTCTCCTCTTCTGTTAGGTTTTCGTCCTTCGGCCTTGTAGCTTTTGCGTTTATTATTGTTTTAGTAAAACCTGGTTCACTTATAGTATCTACATTCCAGGGAGTTTTCTTTTCCTTCTTTTTCAAATCATCTTCTTTTGCTTTTATCTCTCTCTCCTCTTTTTCGAGATCCGCAAGAGCCTTCTTCAAAGATTCAAGGTCAGTGCTGTTTGCAGATGCTTCCGCGATTTTCTTTTTTGTTTCAGCTAGCTTTCTAATATTCTCGGCTTTACGTTGCTCGTGTTCCTCTTTCTCGCGCCTTCTTTCCTCCATACGTTCCACTCGGGCTTGGTGCCGCCAACGGAACAAAGACGGAGTGTCGATGTTTGGATGAGTTTCATCTTCATCATCTGATATCTAAAAATGACGTTATTTCTAAGTAAAAAACCGCTATCGACGTTTATATATATTAATATATTTTCAGAATAATATTAGCAAAATATTGAGATAATATGTTTGTTGTCTTTTACTCGATAGTTTTGATAAAATGTACGAATATTTTTATACAAACACAATTAAATCTTATACTAACCTCAATGTCTTTCCATTTACTGTAGTCCACCATTATTGTTGTCGAACTTTTTATTGAATACTCAAATATTAAATAATTCTTTGTTAAAACTAAATAAAGCGGCAGGAAAAGGCGTTTTCTAGATTGGTCAGGAATGCCATAAAATATTTATTTGACAATTGACATTCGGTTTATCCGGAATATTCTGCTGCTGAGTGCTGGCGCACAGACGTCAGATATTGGAGTCGTCTCGAGTGTTGAAATGGAACGTTAAATACTTTATTCGATTTTAATGTTCTTTTTCAATTAATTGTTTGCAATATTAAACGACTAACTTTTAATAAAATTAGTATAAAAAATACATTTTTTTTATAATTGGGTAGTTAAAACAGTTTTATTGATATATTAAATCTTTAAACGACGATAACTGTTAGGTCTATGAAATGAAACATAATGTTAGAGAAAAGAAATTACATTATTACTATTGCATTTTTAAGTTTTTTTTTTTTACAGAAAATTAAACTTCAAAAGAAGATTAGTTTGGCAACAAATATTTAACAAAATTGCACTTAGCATAAAAAATCTTCATAAAGAAACACTTTGCCTCCTTTGTGCACCACTATTTGATGAAGGTATTGAGTCTATTCTTCATCATCATTCTCATCCTCCTGCCTTTATCCCAATTTTATTTGGGGTCGGCGCAGCATGTCTCACCTTCCATACTTCTCTGTCAGACGTCATCTCACAAGTAACATTATTTCTAACCATATCGTCTTTCACACAATCCATCAATCGTTTCCTTGGTCGTCCACTACCTCTATATCTATTCACATCCATGCTCAAGGCCTTCCTCACAATATGTTCCTCATTCCTTCGCATTATATGTCCACACCATGACAGCCGCCTTCCACATAACTTCTCGGCTATCGGTGTCACTTTCAAACTTCCTTTTATGTACTCATTTCTTACTCTATCTATTCGCGTAACACCATGCATTCCTCTCAGCACTCTCATCTCCGCAACAAGCAATTGTCTTTTAGTCATCCCTTTTGTAGTCCAACACTCTGATCCATATAGAACAGCTGGTCTGATCATGCTCTTATAGATCTTTCCCTTAAGTTTAAGGGGAATTTGGGGGTCACATGTTCTTGTCAATTGTTCCCGTAACCTGCCGCCATTTCATCCATCCTGTGTTAATCCTGTGCTTCATCGTTCGATCTATTTCGTCATCGCCTTGAATGAGTGAACCGAGATACTTGAAGGCGGAGCGGACTAGAAGAGCTGCACCATCAAGCGCTATGGCTTTAGAGAGACCGCCAAAATCGCAGAACATGTATTCAATTTTCGTTTTACTGATTTTCAGGCCAACATTCTCCAGTTTCCGTTGCCAATCCTCCAATCTAATCTGGATCTCAGGTCCATCTTCATCAACCAGTACAATGTCGTCGGCAAAAAGCATGCTTTTACTTTTATAGTATGTGATATGAGCTTAATCCCTCTATAGTTGTTGCAATCCTATACATCCGCTTTATTTGTTCGTTTCGTTTCTTCGTGCAACAACTAATTGAAGAATAAAGTTAACCAAATACATCTTTCACCCTTTAACATCTTCCATACTTCAACTGGTATATCATCTGGACCCAAAGCCTTCCCATTTTTCATGCCTTTGACTGCTGCCATTACCTCATCCATGCTTATTTCTCTTACTAATCTCTTATTTACTTGCGCCTCTCGAAGCACACCATTCTAGTCATTTTCTTCATTCATAAGCTTTTCAAAATAGACCTTCCATCGTTCTTTTATTTCCTCATCTTTACATAAAACTTTACCAGCCGCATATTTCACGCATTTGATATATGTTACATCTCTCGATCGTCTTTCTCTCTCTTTCGTAATTCGCTAGAGTTCCTTCTGGCCTCTAGGGTTATTTAGTGAGTTGTATAACCTCTCTTGGGCCTTGGCTCTGGCAACCGCTACCGCCTTCTTTGCTCTCCTCTTTAATTCCCTATAAACTTCCTTTTTTTCATCATTCAAACTTGCATTCACATTTTCTACAACCTGCCATTCTTTAAATGCCACTTTCTTCTCTTTCAGTACATTTTGCACTTCGTCATTCCACCACCACGTACCCCTTTCTCTTAAACCCTTTCCTTTCGACTCGTCAAATACATCTTTTGCGACGTTTCCTTATGTACCTGGCCATCTCATTCCAACATTTATTCGCCAATATCTCTTTCATATCATTCATTCCCATCATTTTCTCCACTATTTGGTTCCTAATTCTAATAGCACATTCATCATTCTCTAACATACGCCACCTTGTCTTGGGAGGGTGCCGTATTTGGCTGTTTTTGGGCGAGACACTTAATGTAACATCCATCAGGATAAGTCTATGTTGGGTGGCTATAATAATGCTTCGCCTGGCAGCACTTTACAGTTTGTGACACAGCATAGATTCCTCCGCCTCACTAGGAAATAGTCTATCTGTGTCGTGCGGTGGAAACTCTTGTAAGTTGCCAGGTGTTCCTCTTTTTTCTTAAACCACGTATTTGTTATAGCCAGGTCGAAGGCACAGGCAGTTTGTAAAATGCCTCGCCGTCAGCGTTCCGGTTTCCAAATCCCCACCCACCATGCACTCTCTCATATCCATCACTCTCTCTTCATTCATTGTAAATTTATCAGCAGACAATCAAAGTCCTCCCAGAACTTTTCTTTCACGCTCTCCACACAGCCTGACTGTGGCGCATACACACTTACTAAATTCAGTGTCACGTCGTCCACAATTAATTTAATCGCTATCAGTCTATCATTTACTCTTTTTACATCCACCACACATTCTTCTAAAACTATACCCACACTATTTCTCTTTCCATCACTTCCACAATAGAATAACTTAGATCCTTCTCCTATTTCCCTAACCCTTGCACCCTTCCACTTTGTCTCTTGCAGACACGCTGCATTTATCCGTCGCCTTTTAAAAACATCTGCTAGCTCTCTTCCTCTTCCAGACATCGTTCCTACATTCCAACTCGCATACCTCAATTGTACCTCTCTCACACTTCGAGCTCGCTTCTTACGTCGCACCCGCCCGTTTTGATGCGACAACCCTTGTCCATTTCCCACAGAATCCGGGTGCTGCCCCTGCGCGTCATCTGTGGGGTACTCCCTAGCCCTATCATACCTATGGTTTTCGTTGTCCATGCTGCTAATGTTTCGGCTTAAATTTTTAAAGTCGGCCGCCTGCCTGACACTAACCCTCCTTGGGAATACTATCGTGGTGGTTTACCCACCACCGTGCGGGTAACTCAAAGTGCAGGTGATAGGCGCTGGGCCCTGATATAAACCCTCTTACGACACCCACGGGTAGAGTTGGGGAGTTCCTATTCTAATCCAGGACCACACGTCTATTCTTATTTATAAAATTAAAATATTTATGACAATATCGATAGATAAACATTTTAAATCTTCTTCACTTCTTCACTAACACTTCTTTTTTTTTCAAAATTAATGTGCATTCTATGCGCGAGTCCAATCTCACTAATCCGGAAATATCAGCGCCTTCCCAATCAAATCGATGCCATCCTTAAGAAACCTTTAGAAAAAAGTGTATATTATATACGAGCTATACATCCCATCCGATATGGTGGCCTTGACGTGAGGAAAATTGCAAGTTTTGTCCTCCCAGCCTTTCTCCCTTCTGTACATTCAGGCATTTTAGGGCTTTGCTATCAAATTTGAAAATAAAAATCAGTCAAATAATACACAAATGCTACAGAGGCGATAAAGAACTGGGAAGTGTCTTAATGATGATATCCTTAAGGAAATTAGAAAATAAACCGCTTGGGATTCTAAATTTGTCCACGTTACACTACATAGTTTGACGCAAAATTTAACAAGTGACCAAATCCATGCCAGGCTTCTAACGTTATCAAGTAAAGATTCACTGATTTACTTTAATTTCTCTCTAAAAATCTTGGGATATTTTTAAATAATGAATATCACATATCAATTGGTCTCCGACTGGCAAATCCGCTGTGCTTTGAGCAAATATTTATATCCGTGTGGGAAGGAGATGGTTTACATGGTCTCTCTTATTGAAGTAGTAGTGAAAAAAGCGTCATTAAAAGCATAACACCTCGCCTTATGCCTCCACTGGCGAAAGGAGGGCTGGTTCGTTTTTTGTTGAGAGAACCGGCAATATGATTTAACGCGGAAATGCTGCTAGCATTCATTTTAAATTCATCTTTGTATTTCATTAAGCATATATTCGTGTACATAATATATATCTTAGGTATTCAATCTTGTATTAAAAAACGAAATGCTATATACATCTATCAGATTTATTTAATTTAAATTACTTAACTAAGATACTATATATATAGTACTCTCTATCCCTAGGCACTCTTTATTTTACATTTTTAATAATAATGTTGTAATAGCTGTAGGACACGTATTAACAATTACATAAGTGGTTCAGTGTTTCTTTTTTCTTTTCGCTAGAGTCGTGAGGATCGTCGTAGCTAGTGTTGTAGTCATTTTAGTTGTTTCAGCTACGAACGTGTCATTTGCTGAAATTGGAACGTCGTCTGTTTCCATTTGTCTTTGATTGTCATCTGGAATGCTAATTTGGAATTGTAGCAGTACAACAAGATACGTCACCATTGTCGCTAAAAGCTGTAAAAATAAGGACATATGTTGTATTATATTTTACGATCTTTACTGTAAGCTATGTTTCGTAATAGTTATATATCAATCATATTACTGATTTGAAGAGATGCCTATTGACATCGAAGAAACCACCGAGGCTTATTTGAGAGGGATTCATCTCGGTTGCACGGAGGAACATGTTCACTTCGGTTTGAGCGTCAGTATTCATCCATGAAAGTTCTACCATCAATAACTTCTTTTGGAAATTTGTTCGCACCTACGTGTGAAAATTATTAAGATAAAATATAAATGCTAAATATTTAAAAGAAAATTAGTAATGTAACGTTCGTTCACGTTCATCGTTTATTCAGCCATGTTTTTATTATGACGTCACAAAACAACTGACACACTACCGTAGTTAGTACACAATATAATTTACTATTTGTATATTATTCTATCAATTTTAAATGTATCCAATAGCTTCCAATTGACATCTATTTTTGTGCGCTATGTCTAATAAATAATTGGAATCGCCGGGGTTTTCTAAATTATTGTACGATAAAATTATTTTATATATTTTGTGTAAGTTAAGTTAAGCACGAAATAAATTGTAGATATAAATTAGGCAATTAGGAAGTTTTGATCTGTCATCATAATATACAATATCAGATATTTTACTGTCCAGATGAATAATAAAGTATCTGAGTTTTGACAGTCTGAAAACAGAGAAATACGAGCTTCAAAATGTTTTTTGGCAAATGTAGAAAAACTAGTTTTATATTTTGTTTTTGTCATTTTTGTAAAACTAAATGTATGTAATTTGTATGAGTTTATCAATCCAGTTCAAATTTTTTCTACATTGCTCCTTGTTACTTACATTATGAGAGGCATAGTGGGCTTCATCACAGATAAAAAATAGAAGAAAAATACTGCAGCAGGCTGTTACTGCCAAGCCTATGTCTTTAGTTCCAAAACCTTCTGATATTTGACTAAGAAGGCCATATATCGATAAGGTTATAATGAGAAAGAGGTACAGGTTTACAAATGTAAATGTGTAGCAATTAGCGATGCCAGTATCGCGCGCAAGTTTGCTCAATCGCAGCCAGAGTGCACGATATTCTGCTACTTTTCCTGCTGGTCCAACATGTCGAAGGGCCTAGAAACAAAATGTTGTTAATACTTCTAATACATTGTTTTCAATATATAATATGTATTATGTTTCTTGAGTACTTACTTGTTGAAAATCTTCAGCAAGAATACTAGCGCATACACTTAATATTTCACACAAGAGATACCAATATCCTCCGAGGATGTAAGTTAGAATTTCGAGAAAAATGTATGGCAATATTTGCATAAGTTTAAAATGTACCATTGTCATATGAGTAATAATCACGGAACTCGTTGATAGTATGGGTATGATTACGGCTATTGCTAGAGCTTTCCTGTATAATTTCACGGGCAGGATGCGGCCAGAGAGTTTTTTATAGCATATCTGAAATAGGTAACGAGATTAGAACACATTTATCATTTTAGCTGCTGCAATTAAAATAAATATTTCAGTTCAATTTAAATCGTCCTATAATTCGATCGTTACTGAAATTATGCATTTCGAGTAGCGTATATATAATAATAAATATAAGTAATAAAATTACGTACCTCAAAATCAACCCAGCCATTTAGAATACCGGCAATTTTTCTTGTTTCATACCATATTATGGGAACGACTAACATCGGAAACAGATAGACGGTAAAAAGATATTCAATGACGGCTTCCTCGAATTTTCCTTCAGCAGTACGCAATATTTGGACTTTGTTTAGAGATAGATAAAGCACGTAACCAACGAGGCAGATGTAGCAAATAATTGAGTACAACATCGAGGGTGATGCTATTTGAAAATGATTCATACCTGGAGAAGGCCTCGTGAGCGGCAGAACACCCATCACACGCAAAACAGTAAACACCGGTTTAATATTTTCGTAAATAATATCCTTATTTATTTGTGGGGCAATCAAATTATCATGTATTGGTACTATAGAGTTACTAGACGCAGATATAAAATGCGGCGGCTGTGGTGGCGTAACGTCGAGAAATATAATTTTATTTTTCGGTTTATCCGCAATTTGTGTCGCAAAACCATTAGGGATAGACACTGTTTTCGGGTAAAGGGTATTACTCTTGAATAAAGACATTT